>NC_089838.1:175854859-175999859 GCF_035609145.1 Eleutherodactylus coqui | reverse complement strand
TTTTCTAGTGCAATTTGCTCCAGAAAACTGTTATATTTTGAATAGTTTATCTGCCCATTATTGACACTGTGCAAATAGAGTATCCATAGAAGCAGTATTTTTATATTTTGTCAAAGAGGTTGGTGAGATTCATATCTGATGTAATATTAAACACTTGTGTGTATTAAATATCAGCAAGTATGTTGAGTGTAAATATGTTACAAATCTGTCTCTCATTTGTCCATACCAAATGCTTACATACCTACGAATGCCTTCAAAAGAACATGTTTCCACGCAACATAAATCCATACACTCAAAACATACTGAAACACTGATATACAATCTTAAAACATATTTTATCCAGATGTACTCCGTCTATAAATAAGGTTAACACAAGTCCACAGGCTCCAGAACCCAGATCCTGGCCTCAGATAATGCTCACATCTAAAGAGAATTGTGCTGTACACTGAAGAAGAAAAATGGGGGACAAGCAGGGGCTGGCTGACTGGCAAATTTTAGGCTGTGGGGGGTTAGGCAAATACACAAAATTAGCTCATGAGTAGCAGCCCATCCATAGGTTTTATCTCTGCCTTCCGTAACATAAATACAGCACCAAAACTGACCTTAGTACATATCTACAGCACTAGAACCATGTGCAGATATAAATAAAGCACCAGAACCAAGCTCATGAATATATCATAAAATCATAGAGTTGGAAGGGACCTCCAGGGTCATCGGGTCCAACCCCCTGCTCAGTGCAGGATTCACTAAATCATCCCAGACAGATATTTGTCCAGAGTTTGTTTGAACACTTCCATTGAAGGAGAACTCACCATCTCCTGTGGCAACCTGTTCCACTTATTGATCACCCTCACTGTCAGAATGTTTTTTCTAATATCTAATCCGTGTCTCCTCCCTTTCAGTTTCATCCCATTGCTTCTAGTCTTTCCCTGTGCAAATGATAATAGGGCTGATCCCTCTGCACTGTGACAGCCCTTCAGATATTTGTAGACAGCTATTAAGTCTCCTCTCAGCCTTCTTTTTTGCAAGCTAAACATTCCCAGATAATTTAACCGTTCCTCATAGGACATGATTTGCAGACCGCTCACCATCTTGGTAACTTGCTCCTGTTTGTCCATGTCTTTGTTAACCCCTTAATGACGTGGCCTTTTTTTTCCATTTTTGTTTTTTCCTCCCCCCTTTAAAAAAATCATAACTCCTTTATTTATTCATCGACGTCGCTGTATGAAGGCTTGTTTTTTTGCAGGACAAGTTGTAGTTTTCAATGGTGCTATTCAAAGTACCATATAATGAACTGAAAAACTTAAAAAAAAATTCTAAGTGGAGTAAAATGAAAAAAAAAAAAACATTTCGCCATCTTTCAGTGCGTCTTGTTTCTACGGCGCAAAAACTGCAACAAAAGCGACATGATAACTTTTTTCGATGGGTCAGTACAATTACTATGATACCAAACTTGTATAGTTTTTTATTACTACTACTCTTTTTTTTTTTTCAAAGACATTTAATTTTTTTCAATTATTTTCTGCGGTCATCTTGTGCGCGCAATAACTTTTTTATTTTTCCGTCGACGTAGTTCAGCAAGGGCTCATTTTTTGCAGGATGTCCTGAAGTTTCCGTACTAATTTGGAATACATACGCTTTTTATTGCGTTTTTTCTGGGAGACAGGGTGACTGAAAAAGTGCATTTCTGGCGTTCTTTATTCTTCTTTATGGAGAGCGTTCACTGTGCGGGGTAAATAATGTGCTACTTTGATAGATCGGACTTTTACGGACGTGGCGATACCAAATATGTATTTTAATTTTATTATTTAGACTTTTTAATTACAGATATGGCAAAAGGGGGGTATTTAAACTTTTATTCCTTTTTTTTTTTTTTTTTTACAATTAAAAAAACTTTATTGATCTTTTTTTTACTTTTAAGTCCCCCTGGGGGACTACAATATGCGATGCTTTGATTGCTCCTGCAGTATGACGTAATGCTATAGCATTACGTCATACCGCATTCTGACAGGCAGCCTATCAAGCCACCCCACAGGGATGGCTTAATAGGCAGTCTCCCAAGGCAGGCCTGGAGCCTTTCAGAAGGCCCCCGGCTGCCATGACACCTTCACGGCTCCCCCGATCTCACCGCGGGGGGGGGGCGTAGGGGACCCCCGAACATTGTTCGGGGGATTTAAATGCCGCTGTCAGAATTCACAGCAGCATTTAAAGGGTTAATAGCCACGATCAGCCGAACGGCTGATTGCAGCTGTTGTCTGCAGGTGTCAGCTGTAGTAAACAGCTGACGCCGGCACTGTATGAAGAGAGGTCGCCCTGCGACCTCTCTTCATACATACCCCAACGCTCCAGGACTTAAATGCATGTCCTGGAGCTGGAAAGGGTTAAAGTGGGGTGCCCAGAACTGGACACAGTAGTCCAGATGAGGTCTGACTAGGGAAGAGTAGAGGGGGATAATTACTTTACGTGATATAGACTTTAGGCTTCTCTTAATACATCCCAGAATTGTGTTTGCCTTTTTGGCTGCTGCATCCCATTGTTGACTCATCTTCAGTCTATGATCTATTAGTATACCCAAGACTTAGGTAACCTGAAAGACTCCATTACAATCAATTAGGGTCTGTCAGGTGCAGTTGATGTCCATCATATGATGAATCTGATACTGCCCTTATTTTCATTGATCTGCTCCTGTGCCCTGGTGTGAAAGTAGCAGACACAGAAACATTACACACATACTGCACAAACACACACATTATATACACAGTGGATATAAAAAGTGAAATGGCATGTTTTTTCATGTCAAAAAATCTGATAAAGATGAATGATTTCAGATCTATTTCCACCTTCAGTGTGACCCGTTATCTGTACAATACCATTGGAAAACAAACTGAAATCATTTAGGGTAGAAAAATAAAAACAAAACTAAAATAATGTAGTTGCATAAGTGTGAGCACCCTTATGTTTGGGAATACGGTTGTGTTCAGAATTAACCAATCACATCTAAACTCATGATAAATACTAGTCAGTACACCTCTGCCTTTACAGTGATTTCTGATTTACCTCCTATAAAGTTCAGCTGTTCTAGTAGGATTTTACTGACATTTTCTTAGTTGCATTTTTAAGCAAAAGCTGTAACTAACTTACAGCACATCAAACGGATCTGATTGTTGAAAGGTATCAGTCAGGAGAAGGCGACCAAAATATTTCCAAGGCATTACATATACCATGGAACACAGTGAAGTAAATTAAATTTGGCACAACAGTGAGATTACCAAGAACTGTCATGGAGAAGTGGAGAAAAAATGGGCAGAGCGTCCCAGATAGGGGACCAATAGGAATGTGAGAATAGAGTTAAGCAGGTAAAAAAAATTGTAGAGTACAGCATGTGCTGCCGGCCTAGTACACTGGGGATCCAAAGGTCTTAGTGGCGTTTTGTAAATTAGAGAAAAAAAAGAAAAAACTAGGACTCACATCACTAATGTTTTTTAAAACACAGTATATCTTGCCATGCTCCAGTATCCCACAATTCTGACTTTCACTCCTTCACAATCACCCAATTGAACAAATCAGTAAGGACATTGATGATTAGTTTGAGAGATTGAATCGTTGAGAAATATTTTGGATCTATAAATTAAAAATGTTGGCCCTAATGGGCTCAATGAGGGACTAGAAAATGTAGGTGAATAAATGTGCCATCTACATATTAGAGAGTGATACTATTAAATTTTTTAAGCTGTTGGTAACCACCTTGTATTAATTGGTTTTATTTGTATTGGAAATACTGTTTTATTGGTAATACAATTTTATGTAATTTTATTGGTAATACAATTTTCCTGTTTTTAGTATCCTACTGTTTTTAGTCCAAATGTTTGTATACATATACTGTATGCAACCACACGTATCTATGTATACTGGGTGCATCATTTCTATTTCTTGGTTACTCTAATTCACCTCTCACCCCACCCACACCCTCGTCATCCCCAACTAAATAAAAAAGCAAACAAGAAAAAAATCAAAAAACATTTTTTCCTTCTTTTATATACCGTAAGAACTCTACCCTCTCATTTTTTTATCCCTAACAAATTAAATCCGTTTCCTCCCCAGCCCGTCCTATACATTATTTCCCCCCTATTTTAATTCCACCATCATTACATACTTTATATGCTCTGCTGCTTCTTCTATCTGGGATGAGATGACACACATCGTGTAAGGCAAGTGTTTACCCTTTCAAACATTGGAGTCATCTACCATTACATTACTATGTACAGTAGTTTTAATCAGCTATAAACTATAGCTCCCCAGCTGTCTGAAGATTTCTGGCTTTATTTTAAAATCTAAAATAAAATGTCACTTGGATTATACATACTTTGTATGAAACCATTGTTTGATTCAACATACATGTAACTGGATTCACTGTTCTATAAGACTACATTGACTATAAGTTACTCCTGAGTCCTAGTTTTTCTTGTCTTTTCTCCAAATTACCAAAAACTAGACGTCCCTCAAAAATTGATGAAAAGACCAGAAGAAAATTGGTCTGGGAAGCTTCCAAAAGTCCTAAAGCAACGTTAAAGGAGCTGCAGGAGTTTCTGGCAAGTACTGGTTCTGTAGTGCATGTGACAACCATCTCCTGTATTCTTTATATGTCTGGGCTGTAGGGTAGGGTGGCAAGACGGAAGCCTTTTCAAACAAAGAAAAACTTCCAAGCCCGGCTATATTTTGCCAAAACATACATTAAGTCTGCCAAAAGTATGTGGGAGAACATTTTATGGTCTGATAAGACCAAAGTTAAACTTTTTGGCCATAATTCCAAAGGGCATGTTTAGTGCAAAGCCAACACTGCGCATCACCAAAAAAAAAAAAAAAAACATACCCGCAGTGAAGATGGTGGAGACAGCATTATGCTTTGGGGCTGTTTTTCTGCTGCTGGAACTGGGGCTTTAGTCAATCCTGCAAGCCAAGCTTACCTTGCCAACACTCCTCCTCCACCTCTGCCTGCAGCTTAGAGGATGCGGTTTGGGTGAAGAGAACAGTCGGAAACTGGGAACAGCAGGAGCATGTTATGGAGCATAACCTTCATGGACTCCAGGAGCCCCAATACTCAACTGGCCCTGTCTATAGTTGGGGGAACTGACTCAGGGGTCAAATACCCCTCTATGCCCCAGCTGAACCCTAGGAACAAGGTTGATTGACTGTAGGTCCTGCAGCCTTAACTTACTGTGATACAGTGGTCTGTTAGGGTAAACATATTGTTTATTTTTAGGTGTTGAAGAGCATCACATCCATTAGCGATGTATCTGAAACCATCAACCGATATCTGAAGAAAGAGAAATAACATTTTTTAGTCTATTAGGAGGATATTAAGAGTACAAAAATACTGCCAAAAGGAACAAGTCAAGCCCCTAAGCTGCCCAGCCTGCAGGCAGTACAGTGAAATGACAGTCACGCTGATTTCAGCAGTCTGTCACTTATACTGATTGGTTTTAGAGTTTTGCAAATCTTATTTTTGAAACTTTGCAGGGCTGGACTGGAGATGAGTCCAATTAAGCTAATGTATATTCATATATGTACTCTCCTCTTCCCCTCCTCCTTCCAGTTGCTGATTGGCAGGTCCCCCTGTAAGCACAGTAACACAGACTATCAGATGCTGCCAATCAGCATCTGGAGGGAGCAGGAGGTGGGGAGAGTGCATATATGAATATGTATGAGCTTCATTAGACTCATCTCCAGTCCAACCATTCAAAAGTAAAGGCCCATTTACATGGAGCTATGATCGCTCAAAAATCGCTAAAAAGCGATCGTTTGAGCGATAATCGTTGCGTCTAAATGCGCGGCCATCATGTACTGCTAGCTGATCGTTAAATTCAGTCCAACCTAAAAAATCGTCATGTGGTCTTATCAGGACTGCATGCTGAGTTCTCCGCTGGTAGTGCTGATAGCATTGTTTCCTGTTGGAGAACAAAGGAGCTGAATGGAGATAAGAGACCTCCAGCTATTAACTGCTTTCAGCTAAAGGCTTCATTTGCACGCTAATAAGCTAGTAGCTACTTAATAGTTTATGCAAAATGATCGCTTAAAGCTGTCACTCAAACTATCATTTGAACGATCTTTCAGCGCTCAGCACTCCTTGTAAATGGGCCTTTGCAAAACCAGTAAACTGATTGGTATAAATGACAGACCACTGAAAGCAGCATGTCTGTCACTATATGGTGCTGCCCATAGTCCAAGCAGCTTAGGAACTGACAGTTTCCCTTTAAACAAACTTTACAATAAAACCCTTGAAGCTGTGCTTCTAACATGTCCTTCCACCAATGGAAACAATTAGTGGCCTACAATATCAAGAGATGCTTCAGTATTGGAAGAATAATATCCATATTGCAGGGTTTAATTGTAACATGGGAGTCCCTCCCTGATTCCATGGGAAACGATCCAAAAATAAAGCACTGGTGTGGACATGGCACTGTGGGGAACACAGAATGCAGTCAGGGGTAGAAATAGAGAGAGAATGACAGTTCACAGAGCACCAAACCAGCACACACACCAGCCAGGAAGGTAAGTATTATAAGTTTTATTTCACACCGGAGACAAATAACATGCATTTCCAGGACCGGCCTCTCCATCAGGAAAGTCATGAAGAGGTCAGTCCAGCCTGGAAAAGGGTTGTATCCGTCTCCACCATGAAATAAAAGTTATAATAGTTACCATCCTGACTGGTGTATGTGCCAGGCTGCAACTCCATGACCTCTCATTCTCAATCCTATCTGGTGGTCGGTGTGTGCAGATCATGGTGTGCTGGCGGCGAAGCTGAGCAAGGTGAGCAGCTCATACAGAAGTCAATTTTTAAGATCCCAGTGGATGTTCACATTAAGCCCTTACTTGTTTTATTTTCTATGCTACATGGCTAGATGTACAAATACGTGAATGTGGCACCTTTCCACAAGGCAAATAGTTTAGAAATAGAAAATTGTATTTAGGGAACACACCTTATTGTTCTGTTTAAACATGACTGCTGATATGCTGTATGAAATGTACTTTCATTTTGAATTATTAGGATAAATGTAAAGATTCCTTTTCTAGTGAGGACTTAAAGGGGTTGTCTCGCGAAAGCAAGTGGGGTTAAGTACTTCTGTATGGCCATATTAATGCACTTTGTAATATACATCGTGCATTAAATATGAGCCATACAGAAGTTATTCACTTACCTGCTCCGTTGCTGGCGTCCCCGTCTCCATGGCTCCGTCTAATTTCGGTGTCTTCTTGCTTTTTTAGACGCGCTTGCGCAGATGGGTCTTCTCCCTTCGGCTGGGCTCGGCAGCAGCGGCGTTTTGGCTCCGCCCCTTGTACGCGTCATCACGTAGCTCCGCCCCCGTCACATGTGCCGATTCCAGCCAATATTACAAAGTGCATTAATATGGCCATACAGAAGTACTTAACCCCACTTGCTTTCGTGAGACAACCCCTTTAATTTTCAGCTCCTTACAGATGGACTCAGTATAACGTGACCAGTCCATACTTGCCTTGCTACGAATATACAAATAATTTTTGTGGCTTGATACTCGTATAATAGAACTGTATACACAGTATGTTCTAAACAATTTCTGAGGGTGAGAAAAAAGTATCCTATAACTCACATGATGAATATTTTATGTGAATGAGTTACAGTAATCAACACTTTGATTTTCTGCATTATTTGAGGGGTTATGCTTCTAAAATCATCACATAAATAAAACACCTAAATTATAAAATTCATATTGACAACAACGTTGCTTTAAACAAATGAAGAAGTTCCACTGAAAGCTCCAGGCGAGGCTGTAATTACAACATAATAAGTCTTATTAAAACTTTTTCTATTACTGAGACTGGCGGAATTGAAGCACTTCAGAATTCAACAATGTGCAAGTATTTGGCCAGATGCAGGATTAATTTGTTACAACGTACAGTAATTTAAAACAGATCCCTTGTTCTTGTGCTGTCCAGTAAACCACAGAAAAGCTTCGTAAGAAAATGAATTTGGCAACGTGTATGTCTTGTACTAAAGAAATCCCTCAATTTCATTAAAGTTTTTAGATGAACTTCAGTTAAATAAACTGCCTTAGACCTCATGTACATAAGTGAATTTCGGATCCATGTGAAACAATATGGTTCTGCATTGTACACACATTGACATGAGGCCTATCATCTGATTTTTTTTCCTCTGACAGGGGATTAGTTTATATTGACTATTTACCACTTAATCACTACTTCTTTCAGAGAAGTCAGTGGAATATTTCTATTGTTTAAGTCCTTCATCATCAAAGACTTGTATTGCAGATACTATGGCAATCACCTGATCTCTGCCTCTACAGGTCTGCCTCCAAACACCTCTGGCAAAAAGCTTTCCTTTGCAAAATCTGTTTTCTCTTGTCAGACATTTAAGGTCACTCTGTTCTGACTCATAGCCGGGATCTTAGCCTGATCCCTAAAGAAGCATATAGACAGGGGCTGTCTACATGAGACAGTACCTTTAAATCCCCCAACTATAGTATCTAAAAGGTTTGTATGCATGCAGAGACCACTGTGCTAGTCTTATTTGGTCTCCTATGTTGAGCTACAGCATGTGATTATTTATAAAAATGGTGAAAAGATATGAAGAAGCCATAATGTATATACTTAGTTTTTTATAAGGCATGTTATGTATGCATCACTGTGGTTTCAAATCTGCACTCAGGGTTCTGCTTTTCTGCTCTGTTTGGAGAGCATGAAAGGGAAATCCCTGAAGCTGAACAGCATCAGATGGACCCCATTGACTATAGCAGGGTCCGTCGACTTTTTCCGCTTGGCCCTTTTTCTTCTGGTAGCTTGAGCCGGATCTATGACGGAACCTTCGGCTGAAGGTTCCAATGCAGGTGTTACACCGGCGTTACTTTGTGGAGTAATCTTGCTATGTGGCATACTATGATGGTGTGGAAAACTCTGATATGGGTTGCTACTGCACAGGAACTTTATACAATGTTGTGCCACAAAGCAACCGCACCCTGCACTGTAGAGGCATGTCTGATTGCATATTGTTTGAAAAATATTAGCTAAATTAAAATGCCGCCAGTAAGCTACTTTGAAGTAGATATTAGTGAATTGCATAATTGACAGTTAAACCCATATAATGTAAGTATTGAGGTAGGTTCACACTGTGTTTAGATCTACGCTGAGCCTTTCCATTCTAGATTTTGGTCTGATTATTTAGATGGAAACACTGAAAAAAAACATTGACTTTAAAAAGTGCAAACTTTGGTCTCTGGCCTGGTTTCCGTTTGTTTCTGTCTTTTTTAGAGGACACAATAGCATAGCTGTTTGCCTTATTTAAAGTCAATGGTTCAGTTCTGGGTTTTGTCTCAATACTCTTTTCGGCTATTCATATAGACCTAAGGAATGGAAAGGCTGAATGTAGACTGCAATGCAGTCTTAACCCAACTTTAAAAGCCTGTTCTTTCGACATTGCAGTAATCCCACAATATCTCTGAAGGGCTTTTGGTAATTTCTAGTCAGTGACCTGTTAGCAAAATACATGCACTACTAAAGTGATCCTCCAGGCCTCGACAAACAATGATCGTCGACTGCTTATCTGACTACCTGATTCACACTGTGCATTAGTATCCATCGGTAGTCTTAGACACTACATGCTGCTCTGACCGGCAAGCACTGCTCATGTGGGCAGCACTGGTTAATCAAAGCAGATGTAGTGTCTTATACTAATAAGGCCGCCTGCACACGAGCGGAAATCCCGCTGCGGGATTTCCCGCGGGATTTCCGCCGCTGAAAGTTTGCATAGGAGTGCATTAAAATACGCACTCCTATGCAGACGACCGCGGTTTGGCCGCGCGAAATCTCGCGCGGCAAACAAACCGCGGCATGTCCTAATTTTCTGCGGGGCACGCACTCACCCGGCCGCCGGCTCCGGTCTGCGCATGCGCCGGCTGCGCGGCAGCCGGCACATGAAAGAGCCGGGGCCGCCAGGCGCGGGTGAGTACGCGCTCGTCTCTACAGGCGCTCGGGTCGGATCGCGCGGCGAGAATTCTCGCTGCCGGATCCGACCCGCTCGTCTGCAGGCAGCCTAAGGCCTCCTTCCCACGAACGGATTTCCGCCGCGTAGTTCGCGGCGAAAATCCGCTGCGTTGCACGCAGCTATTAGGTTCTATTGAACCTAATAGCTCAATGCTCACGATGCGTAATTCCACCGCGGAATTACGCACCGCGATTTCTCCCGTCCTCACCCGCAGCATGCTCTATTTTCTGCGGGTGAGGACGGGCTGTACGCACTGACGGCTTCCATTGCAGTCAATGGAAGCCGTCCATTCACGCTATCTCCCGCTGTAACCAGCGGGAGATAGCGTGAAAAAACGCTTTCCCGCCCACCGCCGAGCGTCATATGACGCCAAATGACGCGGTCCGGCCGCGTCACGTGACACGGCCGGCCGTGCACGTGACACGGCTGGTGACGCGAGAGCGGTGGGCGGTGACGAGCGGTGACGAGCGGTGACGCGGCGGTGGTGGGCGGGGAAGCGATTTCACGCTATCTCCCGCAGGTAAGTATAGGGGCTCTGGGGGGCGCCGTGACGGGCTTCACTGCGTAATATTACGCTGCGGAGCCCGTCACGCTCGTGGGAAGGAGGCCATATGCATACTAATACACAGTGGGTAGCCAGAGAAGCTGGTGCTGTCCTTTTTATTTCTTCAGGCTTGGAAGGACGCTTTAACACTCATATTCAGTCTTTGCAGCTCTGACCAGTGAAATCCCAAAACCAACTGCAACATATGACTCTGTATCACTAGCAACATAGATAATAGTGATGATGTCAGGAAATCAGTGCTGCTAGTAGCCAAACAAAATATTACAATGTTTATAGACCTTACTCTCAGCCCACAACCCAATTTCTATTTGAATGATGATTACGTGTAAAACTTTACACTTAGCAGACTAAAAAAATAGATGCCATTAGCACAGCGATAGCCATGGAAATGTGTAAATCTTTGCATTACATCACACAGAGATGTTGCTCTAGACTTCCCTGTATTAGGGTACATTCACACATAGCAGAAATGCAAAATATAGAGTCAAAAGCTGTACCATCGAGATCAGCTGTGTATCCATTTCCGCATCACCTGACCAGCGGCACTACGCGCAGTAGAGTCCGTCGGATGAAGGGTTGTGCTGACAGCGCGAAGAATTTTGTTATGTAGGGGCAGGGGAGAGGGTGTTATACTTACCTTTCTCAATGGTTGTTTTAAAAGCAGGGCTCAAACTGAACTTTTAATCCCCCTGTGTGTGGCTCCAGGAACTGCTATGAGGATGGACCTTTTGTATTAAGTAAGCTCTGGGCGGTCCATTGAACGGAAGGGGAAGTGTTCAAACAAAGGCTGGACAAATATCTGTCTGGGATGATTTAGTGATCCTGCACTGAGCAGGGGGTTGGACCCGATGACCCTGCAGGTCCCTTCCAACTCTACCAGTCTATGATTCTATGAATGACAGCTGTAACATCCAACCAGGAGAGCACTACAGCTGTCAATCAGAGCTGTGCAGCATTATAATTGAGGGAGTTGAAGACATTTCACATTGAAGTCCCACCCTCATGACACTTACTGAAGTAGTGCATGGAGGATTAAAAGTTCAGCTTCAAAATCCTGCTTCTAATACAACCCACAAGAAATTTACGTATAACCCCTCTACCCTGCCTCTACATAGCGCTGTCAGTAGTTTTGACTGTGACCTGTTTTGACCCCGGCTTGCGTGACTATGCTTTGGACTACTCCACAGTGCCATATAGTGGATCTGCCTGATCTCCGTTACTGATCTTGGCTAGTCTGCCTATGTCTACTGCAGTTCAGTTCATCGAAATCCTTTTACCATTACGTTTCTTATACTTTCAGTTGTCATTGCCCATAGCATCCGGACCTCAGAACTGTTGCTTTGTACTGTGGTTCACACTAAAATAAATGTTATCAAGGCATTCAAACACTGGGCTAGGTCAGGACCTCTAGGTGCCAGCAAAGTACCTGAACTATAGCCATAATTTTGAGGAAGGGAGTTCCTGTAAGTAAATTGTGCCATCCAGATCGGTTTTTGCCTGGGTATTGCAGAAACCACAAGATCATAGTTTCTGCAATACCCAGGGAATTTGTATCAGTTTCAAAACTGCCATATAGTTGCCATCTTATTAATGTATTTTTTTTACATTTCAAACATATTAAGAGTACAGAAAATAATAGTAAAAGTTAATAGCCTATTCCAGTGACTAGACATTTAAGATAAATCCACAGAAATAGTGACTACCTCTGTAAATCTGCCTCTGAGAAGTTGGGTGCTATCCTCTCCACTGCATTAAGGCCCGTTTACACGTAATGATTATAGCTCAAATTTTATTTAAATGACCGAAAATGAGCAATAATCGTTACATGTAAATGTGGGCATCCTGCACTTTTCGTTTGAACGGTGATTTTAAGGTGAACTTAAAATCCATGGTTCAGCTACTAAAAGATAAAGCAAACACATTTATCTCTCAATAGACTGCACACTGTTATCTCCATGGCATGTTTATGCATGCTAGGAGAGAACAGTGGAATGTTCCACAGTTGTTTACACAGGCTGGGAGTGTGTTTAATCACACACTGGGCTCTGCAAACAACTCATAGAGGTCCTTTTACATGCAAATGAAGATGTTAAAGTGTTAATGGCCATTAAAACCTTATGCAAATAGATTGCTAAATCTTTCAATCCTTTGAAAGATTATCTTTGCATGTAAATAGGCCTGTACAGATAATGTTCATTGTTAGTAAGTGACAGTATTCTAAATGCATATTAAAAGCATTCTACTATATAACTTAATTACTCTGTGACACTAATTATATAGATGCAAGTATATGGAATGATTCAGCATTCACTCCCATTAGCTTATTAATGCCATGTGTCTACATCTAAAGAACTAAATTGCTGGGCAAATTGAAATAAAGCAGATTTACTTAATGTAGCGTAATATAACAAAAAGGGAGCACACATTAAAGCACTCGCAGCAGATTTTTAGGAGCAGAAACCACAATAAAAATGAAGAAATGTCTGCTTTGAATTAAACATGGGATAACCCCACATAACGGATATTTACAATAAACTGCTCTACAGGGTGTAACTTAACACTCCTAAGCACTAGTGCAAAATT
Source organism: Eleutherodactylus coqui (assembly GCF_035609145.1). Classification (NCBI taxonomy): domain Eukaryota; kingdom Metazoa; phylum Chordata; class Amphibia; order Anura; family Eleutherodactylidae; genus Eleutherodactylus; species Eleutherodactylus coqui. The sequence continues at coordinate 175,986,675 of NC_089838.1, read as the reverse complement.
TGTGATGTTACTATGCATCATTTATAATTCTGGTGTCTACTTGTGAGATAGAGGGGCCTTTGGACCATCTGAAAGGCCAGGGACCTGGTGCAACTGCTTCTACCACAGCAACAGTGTTGTCCTTGATTCACATGTGATCATATTTGCATGTGAAAAGTCAACTGCCTAATGTGTTTGATTGCTCCATTCACTTCTATGGGGTTGACAGAGCTAGCCGAGCACCGCACTAGGCTAGCTCCGCAGATGATAAGTGGAGCAGTGGTTAAGCATGTGCACCACTGCTCCATGCACCCAGCACACTCGGGGGGCACCGTTCTCATGATCCGGGTCGGGTCAAAGCTGTTGGGCCATGAGCGATTAATCATTAAGCACCTATCCTGTGGATAGGAAATAAATGATTTTCGTGGGATAGCCCCTTTAATACAGCAAATGCAGGATTTATCAAGTGGAGTTTAATGTCACACAAATACAACTACCATACTGGCTACTTTGTCCAAGAGAATGCCAGAGTGCATGATAGAACCTGAAAGGACCCCACTATTCTTCAGCTGTTCATTTCTGTCATATGATGGATCCCATGACATTTTCCTGCTACCATGACAAAAGAGAAAAACGAAAAGCCAAATGCAACAGTGAACATAAGTTTTGCATTCATTCACTTATATCTATATATTTATTAACCCTTTGCAATCCAATTTTGTATTCAGGGTTTTCTAGGGGGCTCTCTCTTTCTGCCATTATACAATGGCGCCGTCTGCTGGCTAGAGCCAGTACTGCGGTATGGGGCATGCTGGAGATGCCCTCCAACAACAGAGCAGCCATTAAAGGGGTTGTCCCGCGGCAGCAAGTGGGTCTATACACTTCTGTATGGCCATAATAATGCACTTTGTAATGTACATTGTGCATTAATTATGAGCTATACAGAAGTTATAAAAAGTTTTTCACTTACCTGCTCCGCTGCTGGCGTCCTCGTCTCCATGGTTGCCGTCTAATTTTCGCCGTCTAAAATGGTCAAATGGCCAAATTAGACGCGCTTGCGCAGTCCGGGTCTTCTTGTCTTCTCAATGGGGCTCCGTGTAGCTCCGCCCCGTCACGTGCCGATTCCAGCCAATCAGGAGGCTGGAATCGGCAATGGACCGCACAGAAGAGCTGTGGTCCACGGAGGTAGAGGATCCCGGCGGCCATCTTCAACCGGTTAGTATAGAAGTCACCGGAGCGCGGGGATTCAGGTAAGCGCTGTGCATTTTTTTTTTTCAGTCCCTGCATCGGGGTTGTCTCGCGCGCCGAACGGGGGGGGGGGGGGGGGGGGGGTTGAAAAAAAAAAAACCCGTTTCGGCGCGGGACAACCCCTTTAATATACACTAAGAATACCCTGCCGGACGTCTTCCGACATCGGAGCTGTACAGCCTTCAATCAGAATGTCTTCAGATGTCAGACAGTGGATTGGAAAGGGTTAAAAGTAACCATATAAAATAAGCATTTTCAGTTCTAGAAAGAAACGAATGGCAAACATAGGTCTGTCCACAAAGCATCAGACGAGATTTCTATTAACAAAATGCAAAAGACACTTTTACATCCACAGAGGATTTGATGCTCATTTCACACCTAATGTATCAAGCCTTCTAAGCTGCAGCACGGCTTCAAGGTTTCTCCTTTCGTTACACACAGCATTTTCACTGGAAAGGGAAATGTTTATGGAACTGAAAACTGTTTGCATTTTTCATGTAATTTACTATGTTTCTCTTATTATATTTTCAACCTTGTTCTTCAAAAAAGCCAATGTGAAAGCCTATTTATAACAAAGGAAAAGATTTGGAGAAAAGATTAGATCTTTTTTTTTCATTGCCCAGTAAGTCTTAGCTGTTTATAAGCACGACAGTACCTTGGAATTCCGCCAGTGCATATAGTGCTGTGCCTAAGGAGAGCCTAAGCAGCTGCAGACTTGTAATTTAAAACCGCTCAAGTTTCTTGAAGGACCAGCATTACTTGGATGCACAATGAGAGCAAGACACCCTTCATCGCTCCAAGGATTCCCTTTTTGCGTGCATGAAAAGAAAGCCAAAAGACCAACCTGAGTGCAGCCGGACATATCTAAGTAGATGATCTTGTGACATCCTTTTCCAGATCCCAGGTACTGTAAGCCCTTATCTGTAAACTTTCGGCTGTAAGCTACACTGAGATACTGCAGATTGAGCAAGTATCTAATAGGAAGACCACACAACAAAGAAAAAGGTTAGAATTTAACATGATCTACCAAAAGGCAATGCAGATAGAAGCAGAAACTACCGGAGGAGAAAGCAGTTAACTTTGGGAATGCAGATTTCATAGCTACAACCAACTCTTTTTTTGCACAGGGTAGTGGGAGTTCTTTTATACTTCACAGTAAGAGCTGGAAATACATTTCAAGACAGACACACCAAACTTCCAGCCTCTTGTGTACTGAAAGATATAATGGTTTGCAGAAATGATCTTCAGCTGCAATTCCATGTAGTATGATCATTGGAGGAGGAGGTTTACTAGGGAGGGCTATTCACAAATGAGGATACCGGGGCAAGTTGTATAACTACATAAAAACAAGATCTACTATGTTTTCTTTACAAGCTCCTTCTGTGCCAGGGGAGCCAAGCCTTTCCTCTAGCAACAAATCTCTGCCAATACACCTCAATTCACTTCTTAAATGACTCAACCTACATAACCATGGATGTAACCTTAAAGGAACATCACTGATTTACACAAGGTATGCTACTAACCAGTAGAATCCGTTGTTTTTTTGAATGTTTAGAATTGTAAGAGATAATTGATTGACTATAGCATATTTGTGTGACCAGCAATTCACTGTTTAGCCTTACGGAGGATGTGATGCGGAGCAGCTGTACATCACAATATGATTTCAATGTACACTCCTCCATCTCTTAATGAAAGAAAATATTTCAGATGTGTACAGTAAAGTATTGATCTTGCCAACACATTGCTGTTCTAGATTCTACATTACTAATTAAGATATATCGAATTGGTTTGTTTGTACAAAATATAACCATTGAAATTCACTTTTATTGAATTGGATACAATATGAACTTAAAGGTGTATTCCCACCATATACATTAAAGGGGTTGTATCAAGGTATGTTATCCCTTATACACAGAATAGGGAATAACTTTATGATCAGTGGGGAACTGACCGCTAGGACCCCCACTGATCCTGAGAATGGGGTCCTGAAGGTCCACACATGAATGGAGCAGTAGCATGCATTGCACATGTGTCCTCTGCTCCCTTTATGTGGGAGACTATGGGACCCACATTCTTAGGATCAGAGGGGAATCCCAGTGGTTGGACCGCCACCATCATATAGTTATCCTCTATCTTGTATATAGGGAATAACTTTATAACTTGGCACAGCCCTTTTAATAGCATATGTAAAGAATATGCCATAGATGCTTGATATATGCAGGTCCCACCTCTAAATCCCACACCTGTCTTCAAATCAAGGATCCCCTGCGGCACCTGGTGAGGCAGCCACCAGCAGAGAATGAGTGGAGAAGTGACTCCACTGCTTGGTTCTTTCAGAGACTCCCATAGAAATGCAAGGAGAAAGCTGCAGACATGTGTGGCCATCTCTTTTTTTTTCTCCACCTGGATACAGCAGCGTCACCAGGGGAGAGATTGCAGAGATGGGTGCATGGGTGCACATTTGGCTGTTTCTGTAACTCCCATAGAAGTGAATGGAGAGAAAAACACACATACACAGCCAGCTCTGCACTCATTTTCTGCCTATATGTAGGGATAGGTGTAGGTTTCAGATGTTCTGTGGATATGCCATAAATGTCTAAGGTGAGAATATCCCTTTTTAATAGAAAACATACAATCTATTATGCATTGGGAACATGAAGGCTTTTTTACTGAAAGTTTTCATGAGCATGGCTTGCCTCTTTAATTGCCATGATATATATCCTGTTCAGTAGAAATTAATGCTATTTTTGGCAAACTGTACCTATAAAACATCATTGCAGGCTGCTGTGCATTTGGAACATTTATATATTAATGTTTATTTTAAGTCTGAATGGCCTGTAGTAAGACATTCAAAGTTGGTGTTATTACCAGTAATGTAGACACAGGAAAGATTTTGTATTTGTATAAGAACAAGGATGTTTTGTGCATTTTTCATACAGTTTGTTATGAAATAAGTCATATAATAAAAAATGGAGTTTCCGGTTGAGTAACCTCAGGGATGACACCAGAACCAATTCACTGAACAGTTAAAGGGGTTTTCCATGGAAATACTGTTCTGGAATATGATTTCTCCAGCAGGCTTTGGGGTATTTTGTCGCTTTCCGAATTGAGTATCGTGTGCACACATCATTGAACCAGAATCAGACACAAATGCTGGTCTAAAAACTGGGAGAGTCTCTACCATGTGTAGAGGCTCAGGCCTTTTATTATAACACATGACAACCGCCCTTTAATGGGCGTGCAACAGGTTACATCAGTAACATATAGGATTCTCATTTGTCGGATCATATAGAAGCCCCCACCTCTCTGCCCACCTCCTACTAGCCAGGATGTAACATGGACTCTGCCCTCTATGCAGGCAACCTTAAGCAGTTTCTGTGTATGTGGCAAGTCTTATCAACATGTGCTCAGGCTGAATGAATTCCTTTGTTGTAGAAGTTTCAGCGTGGGGGGCAGGGCTGGAGATTCATCCATGAGCACAAGCAATATATATATATATATATGACACTGTGATTTAACTCTTTCCTTATGCAGCAGAGTTCCACATTAGGTTGAAGTCATTACAATAGCAAAATACATTTGGGTTATATTAATCGATAGACATTTTATAAATAATCATCATGTCTATCACAATCCCCCCTTAAAATGTCTATCCTCTAATTCTCTATCTAATTTTCACAGTCTTCTGCGCATGAGCCTATAACCGGAGCGCGTTGAAGGTTCGTTTTAGGGTCTTCAAGGGGGTGTAGGACTCGTCCACTCCTTCTGGGGATGCATCCAGCAAACTCATGGTGGGAGCGGCTTTTCCAGCATCAGTTTCACAGGTCTCTCTGACACAGGGGATAACACAGCAGACTAGAACAGAAAAGGTAACCATCAGTTCACATACAACAGCGACGCCCGTCTGTGCCAGGATCCTTTACCACCCGCTCATCCATGGCGAGTGCTGGTCCCAAAAGTTAGCTCTTTTTAGTTAGTGCGGTCAGCTTCTTAATGGCAACTGCGTCTTTACCCGCGGGTCACGTGTCGTCTGAGATGTAGGTACAACAAGTCTCCCCTATCATCTTACAGACACTCCCCTTTTTAGCTAAAGTCATATCTGAGGTCACTCTATTTTTAAAAAAGTCAATAGTCGAGGTAGGTCCTATTGGTCGACTAGTCCCTATAAGGCGTCTCTAGTATAAGTTATAAACCACTGCTAATTATAATAAACATAATTAATCCAGTCAACGTTTATTTACCATAATGATCAGGAAAATGGACTCGAATCTAGTTTTAACTTGGTCTCTAATTTTTAAAACTTGTCAGGTACCCCCCTTGGCTATCCTATGACGTCAATGTACACGTGTAGATCAAAGCTACCACCAGGGGTCTCTCTTCTCGCTCTAGCATAATGTTACAATACTAGTAGCGTGCACAGGTACGCACGGCGTGGGACTCCCTAATCTTCACCCACACCAAAGTCCCTCCTGGAGATAGTCCTAATGGTGAACACGTCCAAGTCGCCTCACCATTGCGTCAGGGTTTTCCCACTGCCCGTAAGTCCCTACTCCTAGGAGGGGGGGGATCCCTACCTCACCTCAGAGGGAGGCCATGGATTCCCTGGGCTCATTTCCGGGCATCCATACCCTCTATCTGTACAAGTTAACACCACACAGGGTGTGCCCTCGCCGGAACCTAAGGTCTTCTGCACTATCCCTAGGCAAATGGGAATTCCACTGACAATCCATCTTAGGAGATCGGGGCAGGCGCAGTACTAGTACATTTCTCCTTTTTCTTTGATAGCGTATGTGTTTGGCATTATCGGAACTGGCTCTTCATCTTTTTCAAACAAGGGAAACGTTGGTGTCTGACAGGATGTGGAGGAGCATAAGGGCTTTACTAAGGCACACTCCCCTGTCCAATTACCCTCCAGGCGGGTCCTCTACCTCATGTCTCCACAAAGCCAGTAAACGTCTCCTAAGGACTGGACCTGATTCTGCATCTATTCCCCTCCTATCATACTGTAGGAGGAGCAATACCCGTTGGTGAGTTCCCCAAAAATCTCCCTCCACCCTGCCTATTTGCCTGGCAGGTGTAGTTTCCAGGGTAGTCAGTAATACTCTCTCCGGTGCAAAACACTTAAGTAGTTATAGAGTATTCCTTCTTCCATTTCTCACGGACAGTGTAATTAGCGGAAATGTTCGTGAAGAGACTAATAAACCACTCTTCAGCATCTACAGGGAGATTTAGGGGGACCATCCCCGAGTGTGGTCGGGCACTACCGCACACGCAACAGTTAGACTTGTTGCTCCTGTTAGCATTGTACCTCATCAACTCCAACCAGAGATTCTGGTCAGAGTAGCCAGTCGCTACTGTCAAGGTGTCCTCAAAAGGTAGGGTCGGCTATGATCATCATGTTCGTCAAGGTCTTTATCTTACGGCGGAGGGGGTTAATTATGGGCACGGGACTAAGTGAAGGCTTCCATTCGGCTGCATCTACCATATCCCTTATTTTAAACTTCCCTAAGGGATCTGTCCTCCCGTACCGGTATGTCCCCAGACTATAAGTCTCCCCGTCCCCCGGGCTTGGATCTCCCATGGTTAATGTAAAAACCGCATTAAAACCAAGCAACATACTAAGTTCAGCCTTCCAATACCTGCTGTCCTTATTATTTTCAAGGAGGGTTATACGACTAATTAGGGATTTCCCGCTCCTATCTTTCTTATTTAAGGCACTTCGCGGTTTATAGGACTAGTCTGTTCCTGTGTTCCATCCCACTAATCCCCAATAACGGCAGTCTTCTCCCCAGACGTTATCAGTGGCGCAAACATATTGTATTCCCCGGGTATGTAAGTCATATAACCAGCTGGACTGAGCTAAATCTGGCCTGCGGTGGGATCTTGCGCCTAGACACGGGACCACAGTACAATAGTCGAAGGAATATGCGGCTACTTGAGCATTGGACGAGTTATACTAGAAGGTAACCATACCCCCATATTCTTCCGACTAAGGATTCCAGTTGCCACCCTCCTCTCTTACTAGCCCTAACCAGAGTAATGTCTTTGGCACAACTTAAGACTGGTCTCCCGGATCTGAAGCTTTCTTACAGTATGAAGCATGGATCCATGTAAGTCTTTCGGCTAGTTTCACAGCTGTGGCAGTAGTCAGAAGCACCTGGTAGGGGCCATCAAATCGGGGCTCAGGAGGGTGCTTCCTGAGGAACTTCTTGACGCACACCCAATCCCCAGGCTGCAAGATATGTGTCCCAGTGTCTGCCTCTGAGTCTGGAAGAGAACACCTGTGCATAGGCTTTGGTTAGTTCTTTAACAACGGAAATCACATACTCAGTCAACACATCAGATTGTAATTGTAACCACTGAGGATAGTAACGACCTAGCCTTGGGGCTAGCCCAAACAATCTCATAGGGAGATAATGTATAATCCCCCCTGGGTTCATATCTAACACTGTATAAGGCTATTGGATGACAGTCTTTCCAAAGTGGCGTCATTTTTAAGTATCTTACTTTTAGCGTGCCACTACGTCTCTCCACCTTTCCACTACACTAAAGATGGTAGAGTGTGTGAAAGGCCTGGGATACACCCAGAGCAGACATGACATGTTACATTCACCTGCGAAGTTTATACCTCTGTCTGACTCTGAATCACCTCTGGTACCCCATATTCACAGTTTACCTCGTTCATGAGCTTCTTTGCGATTACCTACTTGTTTACCTTGGTAACAGGGTCGGCCTCCAACCTGCAAAGACATCAACAACAACAAGCACGTAGTCATACTTCCCAACAAGTGGGAGCTGAACGTAGTCAATTTGCAATCCCTGAAATGGGTAGAGTGGTCCCGGCAAGTGTGATGTGGCAAATTTACTTCTGCCCTGACTCACCTATGGCATAGATCATGCTAAACCGGACAAATGATGCAGCAGCTACAGAGAATCTAGAAGTCGCCCAACCTCTTTCAAGCGTCGTCGTCATTACTGCTTTACTAGGTGGGTCTTTCCGTCCATCAGCTGGGCCATCATGGGATACAGGAACTGTGGTGGGCAAGTGCTGTTGACTGGTCACCACACGCTGTCCTGTTTCTGCTGCTCCCATATTAGTCCATTTATTCTTTCCTTCCTTGCTGGCTGGTAACTGTAAAAGTCTTTAGCATATCAAAGTCCAAATTTTTGTCAATGTCCAAAGTTTTTTGCCACTGACTCATGCTGTCAGTACCTTTCTTCTTTCTTCCACGGCTTGAGGGCCGCTGCCTTTGCTGCGCTGTCAGCGAGGGTGTCGTCTCTCGCCTCTCCAGTGTAGGAATCGGTGCGAACTCTCAACTTTGTCAGGTAGAAGCAGGGCCTCCATGCGACTCTGCACCGCTGCACCATACTCAATTGGTTGTCCTGCTAAGGTAAAAAAACTGTCTGGCCTTCCATATTGGGCCGTAATCATGAGCTGTGCCAAATGCATACCAGGAGTCAGTGTAAAGGATTGCCGGTCTTACCTCTCGCCACTCTACACGCCTCAGTGAGGGCCTCCAATTCCGCTTATTGTACTGTGACATGCGGAGGCAGAGCTTCTGCTTCTAGGACATCTTGTTGTGTGACCACTGCATATCCGATGTGGAGTCATCAGTCCTCACCCTGATACCATCTGCAAAAAGCTCAACATATGCATTATCAACAGAGGTTCTGATAACTGTTTGCATACCTGCAGTTTCTTACTGAATTAGTACTAAATAATCGTGCTGATGTTCTATTTCACATGGCTCAGAATCTTGTTATCTTATTCCATTTATTTTAATTTTTTTTCAAACCCAATAGCTGATCTACAACACCTAGATCATCTATGACCCAGATCACCTATGCCTCCCCCCTTTTGAACCGCAATACTCAATGGAAAAAAGAGTCATTGCGTTCAAACTAGTAAACCAAGAGGCACAAAAACAAGCACTTTGTAGGTCAAGGTGACATTGTATGCAGCGAAGTCTGAGCGAAAATCTCCTTACAAAAAATTTTCTTTTTTCCTTTCAGGTTGCAGTTAGCATTTTTTAACACAAGGGGGCGCCACACGATTCAAATTTAACGTCACCCAGTGTAATAGTATTTCAGGGTATGGCCAGCGTTTAGCTTTTACTCTCCTGTCGGAATATAATTATAGCTTCAGTGTAGACTGACACTAGAATATACAAAAGACTTAAAAAAAACTAAAGAATACGGATGAATTAACATCCTACTCTGGGCAATTCAGTCCCTCTTTCTTCACATAAAAAGTAAAATTACTTCACCAAATTGCATGAAAAAGTTTGCTGGGTGACTATAGGGAAATTATTCCATCTGTAGGAGCCTTCCATAACATCATCGGTCTGAGTATGCATTGGAGAAGCGGGCAGTGGAAAACAGAGCCCCTGGGAACATGAGAGAGCGTCCCCTGTCATGTATTCCCGGCCTCTGCCCCCCATGCATCAACTCCAATCTTCCATACACTATAAACCAGCTTAGTCATCTACTATGTCCCAAGCTGCATCTCCACAAAGGTTTGTTTCCCTGAACTTATCACACATCCAAAGTGGCCACATCTTGGAGCGTAACAAAGTCCGGTCAAACAAAACCTTACTTCAGACAATCATGATGTTAGCACTGGATACAGTGGCATTGGGGAATATAGGCCTCCCAAATGCAGCAAAATGGCCGCCAGAGGCAGAAAGGGGCGGGGCTACAAATCTCCCAAGTGAGGCAAAATGGCTGCCGGAGGAACGGGCGGGGCCAGGGGCAGCAGCACTCCCAGGTGAGGCAAAATGGCTGCTGAGCAGCAGCACTTCCAGGTGAGGCAAGATGGCCGCTGGAGGAGGAAGGGGCGGGGCCAGGTCCTGTCCCGGATGGGGAGGGACCGGAAGTAACATCACACACCCTGAAAGTGAGCACATGAGGGGGGGGGGGGGAAGTAACTTCAGGGTGGGGGCAGGCCTCACTACATTTACTGCAGAGTCACACTATGTTGGATTGTAAACATTGCAAGCCAGCCACCATTACAGGGAGGGGCTGCAGTAAACACAAAGACATTACATTGTTCATTAGCAATACACATACCCCCCTACATGCTTTCCCCTCTTCAATCTCTTGACTACGTTATACCTTCTCCTAGCAATCTAAAAACACCTTTCTTTCTGCTAGGCTTCCTGCTCATCTTCTGAAAACTTTCTACAGCCTATCTTATCTGTCCATGACCTAACATTTCTTTCTGCAACTTTTCCTGGTCCTTTCCCATTGTTCAGTAACCAAATCACAAGCTCTATGGCCTTTGTCCTTGCTCACTTTGCTCAACTCTATGCTACCTGCTTATTCTATTCTATTCAAAGTTTCTGCACACAATACTGTTTCTCTTGTAAAATCTGCTTTCTTCAAATCCTTCCCATATAACCTCTTTCCCACTCAGAATTATAATGCACATTAATTCTACACAGGGAACGACAAAGTAAACAGAAAGGGTTAATTGAAAAAACTTTCAGTTCACTCTCTTACCAGCACCCCTCCCCCAATAATCAACACTGCACATTGCTTCTATAATAGCAGACAGACGGGATTACTGGAGAATACCCACAACGGCTCAAGGTATATATCTCATCTACCTTTATAACAGCCCACCGTATACTAGTAATCCCCAAGAGCACTCCTTGTACACGATCTAGACAGGACATTTAGCTATACACAGAGACTGATGATTATTTTCAATGACCAAAACCTCAATAATATTCTGGAGAAATCAGCCGTCACACCACGGCTATATTCACCCGTAAATACCTTTCCACATATGAGAACATAACACGCTCAATCATATGGTAAGTATACGTATCATAAATCTTCCTAACCTCACACTAGTTTTACCTAGGAGCACGTGTCACTGGCGTGTTCCCTCAGACTTAAACAGCCGAGTCCGCCCTCCCGACACATTAACCCTCACAGAATTTATCTCTTGGTCTTGCATAAACAATTTTTAACCGTCTCAGACATAACAGCATACACAGCGTACAAAATACCCCTAGACAGGTAACGTGGTGATTTTTCCGAGTGGACAGAACTAGAGTTATTACCTGTCTTTCAGTGAAGGTCCAGTCTGGCTCAGGAACAGGCAGAAAAGCAGTCAGAACCCAGCTTTGACACAGGTAGATAAAGCAATCTTACCGTGTTCTGTAGATTTTCGGGCCCCTGAGTTCTGCGTGCCATCTGCCGATCTCTGTACGTTCCAGGCTGTGACCTCACAGATCCACTCGCCCACCCAGGGACGCCACTGTTCTGGAATATGATTTCTCCAGCAGGCTTTGGGGTATTTTGTCGCTTTCCGAATTGAGTATCGTGTGCACACATCATTGAACCAGAATCAGACACAAATGCTGGTCTAAAAACTGGGAGAGTCTCTACCATGTGTAGAGGCTCAGGCCTTTTATTATAACACATGACAACCGCCCTTTAATGGGCGTGCAACAGGTTACATCAGTAACATATAGGATTCTCATTTGTCGGATCATATAGAAGCCCCCACCTCTCTGCCCACCTCCTACTAGCCAGGATGTAACATGGACTCTGCCCTCTATGCAGGCAACCTTAAGCAGTTTCTGTGTATGTGGCAAGTCTTATCAACATGTGCTCAGGCTGAATGAATTCCTTTGTTGTAGAAGTTTCAGCGTGGGGGGCAGGGCTGGAGATTCATCCATGAGCACAAGCAATATATATATATATATATGACACTGTGATTTAACTCTTTCCTTATGCAGCAGAGTTCCACATTAGGTTGAAGTCATTACAATAGCAAAATACATTTGGGTTATATTAATCGATAGATGACTTATTCTTAGGATAGGTCATCAATAGTTGATCGGACGGGGTCTGCCGCTCCCACATGCAGTGGTCGGAGCTCGTAACTGCAGGCACAGCTCCTTTGATTTCAATGAGAGCCGTGCCTGCAGTTACAAGCGTCGGCCGCTACAGGAGGTCGGCGCAGAGGCTTCCACTCTGACCTCTGTTATTGTGGCCCCTACAACATGCTGCCAAGAGCCGGACCCCGACTGATCAACTGATGACCTATCCTAAGGATAGGTCATCAATAGTATTTTCATGGAAAACCCCTTTAAATGCAAATAAGGAAGATGGAACAATACCTCCGCAGTGCCACCTATTGGATGGCAGCATTCCTTCAAATCAATGCTTGACCCTTTATGCAGGTCTGTAGAGCAATGATTGGGAATTGAAAATCAAGATGGAATCTATACATAGACAGTTGTTTTGGGGTTTTTGCAGCCTTCTCACTCACCTTCTTGGTGCTCTCCCTATGGAGTGATGATACCCCTCCCGACTGAATAGTTATGCACAGTTCAAACTTTAACATGGAGGATGTAAATGCTGCACTGCTGAATTTAGACTGTGTTTCCACTATATTTGGTACAATGCTCCTGACATATACTCCATAAATGTGCTTGGCATATAATGGGTCGGGTGGCCTATTTTAAATGTTTTGAAAAGCATATTTTCTTCTACTTCTCAATGCAGAGGCATCCGTCAAACAAACATATTCCATGCCGTAACAGAGTCTTATTTCAACTTCTCATACTTTGCTATTTTAGCATTGGTTTCAGCAGGTAAACAAAGTAATATGAACAACATTTATAGTGTGTAGCAGTCTCCAACCTTCTGTAGGTCATAAGACACTTTTAACCCTTTGCAATCCAATTTTGGATTAAGGGTTTCCTAGGGGCTTTCTCTTTCAGACATTATACAATGGCGCCATCTGCTGGCTAGAGCCAGTACTGCGGTGTGAGACATGCTGGAGAGGCCCACCAACAACAGAGCGGCCAGTAATCTACAGTAAGAATACCCTGCCGGACGTCTTCTGACATCGGAGCTGTACAGCCTTCAATCAGAATGTCTTTAGACGTCAGACAGTGGATTGGAAAGGGTTAAATACAAAAGTTCAGTTAAACTGAATATGAAAATGTAACAATTTTAATAAGGATATGACCAAGTGATATGGCTTTTACTATAGTATTAACTGCTAGTGATATGGTTTTAATCTGGTAACAAGTTGTACTAATGTTATGATCACTCTAGTGCCACAAGCACCCAATAATATTTACAGCTACCAATAGCTGGGTACATGCAGGAGGCATAAGAGCCACAGGTTAGGCATGCTGGTGTGAAGTAAGAAAGCTTACCTTGACATGACTCTTATTGTGGTATTGGTTATATCAGTATGAGATAAATTAAGATAAAGAAGTGCTGGACATCCTTCACAAATAGCTCTTATTGCTTCTTCCTGGACAAACAAAATCCAAAAATAAAGAACAAAACACTTCTACAACTTAGCAGGTCCTCTTTAAACAGCAATGACATGTGTTGCATATGTGCAGGTAGATGTTATGAATATTAATTTATTTTAACATTTATGCCATATATACATAAATATTATTTATGTATATATGGCATAAATGTTAAAATAAATTAATTATTCTGACTCTAAACCTTTCCGTGGCTTTTCTACTCACCTACAATCTCAGGCTCTGTTCACATTTCTGCTTGGAATTTCTATTTCTTTGTTCCATCATAGAACAGAAGAATCAAAAAGCAGCATGGCATGTCCATCAAATATCAAATAACGGAAAACAGCAACATCTGATGGGACCCATTAACTATAATGGGTGCCATCCAGTTATTGCCATGATTTCTGTCATTTTACTGGAAACAAACAACACTGCGTGCTACATTATTTTTCTGGAGTATTTAGTGGACGAAGCAAAATGAGTTCCTTCAAGGCGCCACTGGCTTCTGTCTTTTGACAGACATAGCATGCCATTTTTTTGTTTTTCTATTCCATAAGAAATTAAAATAAACGGAAATGTAAATGGAGCCTTATATGGGTAAAGTGACATGTTCTGGGTGCAACAAGGTTGCGTTTATTGCTCAATCTAAATGGTACCAGCCACGCAATTAGAATTTTAAAAATTCTTTAACGGTCTTTTCCAGAACATTAAAGAAACTTTACAGGCTTAAAATGGTGCAAAATAAAGAAAAAACACATACTCACCTACTCCAGCAACTCCTCTTCTAATGCTGGGTCAATGACCCCTTTTGCTTGGAACCTGGAAGATGCTAGCAGGCGGTCATGTACGGTTCATTCTACACGTGATCGCTCAGCCAATCACAAGATTTAGCCATGGAAGAATCATTGCTGAAGCCTATGATTGGCTGAGCAATCATGTGCAAAATAAATGGCACATGATCGCTCGCTACATCGACTGATGCATCAGTGTTGGACGGGGAGCCTCTGGAGTAGGCGAGTATGCATTTTTCTTTACTTTGCGCCTGTATTTTTTTTAAGTCTCAGAAAAACTCTTCTAAATGTTTTGATGTGGTAAAACACAATGAGTTCATATTTATGATAAATGGAATAATCTTCAACTATAATGTAATTATTGCATAATCTTCCAACTGTTGAAGGGATTGTCTAAGGGGTTGTCAGTTAGGGTATTTTAGATGGATCATATGATCTTCTTCAATGATCAATCTTTTATGTTTCCAAGAGAAGAAGCAGGTTTGTTTTTTCCCAGAAATCGCAAATAAATTACCAAATTTCTAACCAAATTAATAAATAAATGACCAAAGTTCTAACCAAAGCATTGCCAGAATCTTATTGCGGAATATAGTAACACTTTGAAAATGCTGCCTCGTCTTTATATATAACTGCACTCATGTTTAGACATTTACTTCATGTTGATAAATACATATATTGTGTAATATCAAAACATTCTATAGAATTGCTGGATGTGACTTTGTTTCAAAACAGTACTTTTATTGTGTCAATCTGTGGGTTGTCACAGTTAAGAATAGAGAACTATGAGGTGGAATGTGCCCTCCCACATGGCACAGTTTTATTTCTGGCCTTCTGAATACAATCTACAACTTTACAAATGCTTGTATTGTGGTTTTTATATGACATTCTGGGCTGCTCTATACTGAATGCTTTCTCATTACATACAATCATATTTATTGAGACTGTTTCCACATTAAGGTTTGTCTGACAAATCCTTCTAATGTGAATGGTAGGTTTATGACCAATTTGTGACTGATTATTCTTTGTACACATTTTAATATAATGGCAAATGGTTGGCTTGTATGACATTCCTTGTAATGTTCTTTTCTCCAAAGGGCCTCATTATAGTTTAACTAGAGAGGACAATTGTCCAGGGGGTGTCCACCACC
This sequence comes from Eleutherodactylus coqui, assembly GCF_035609145.1. Classification (NCBI taxonomy): domain Eukaryota; kingdom Metazoa; phylum Chordata; class Amphibia; order Anura; family Eleutherodactylidae; genus Eleutherodactylus; species Eleutherodactylus coqui. The sequence goes on along the minus strand of NC_089838.1, from coordinate 175,971,219 downwards.
ATCTACAGGATGTCCTAAATATAAATGTATCCATACTTTAACATGAAACATATCTGCATAAAAGCCTTATTACTAGATTTATATAATCCTCAAAGGATAGCTATAAGTTATGTTTGACTTCTACAATCACATTAGGTGCTGAAAGTGGTTGCCATTAAAGGGATTGTCTGAGATGTAATATTTCTGTATGTAACCCGTTTCCCATTCACTAACATAACAATCCCACATATACTCACCTCTCCACACTCCTGCTGTGTCCCATGCCACCGCTCGTTCCTCCGCTGCTTTGTTTACAGGCTGCAGTCCTGCCTGGTTTACGGGACCTCACAGGTGCTGCAGCCAATAACAGTCATCAATCGTTGAGCTGTGTTATTGGCTGCAGCAACTGTCACATTTCATAAACAGACTGGGGCAGCCTGTAAATAATTACATCAGAGGGGGGACCTGAAGCAGCAGCGCAGCAGGAGCGTAGAGATGTGAGTATATCTGGGTTTTATAGAAATATTACAACTCAGACAACCCCTTTAACATCCAGACACTTCTGATTTTGATAAAATACTGCAGGAGAAACATTGGCTACAATATCTTTAAGGATTGTTTTGCATGACATTTCAATGTTTTTTCTGTAGCACAATCAATATGTCTGATTTTCTACAGCATACCACATCCTTTAGGGTTCTCCACATTTAGAAGTTAAGGGTGTTAAGTCAGGGGAACAAGGAGGGAATTCTACAGCACCTCTTCATTCTAGCAAACATCTTGACAGAATACCATCTAGATAGGCTCTCAAGGCTCGGTGGTAGTTTGGTGCTGCACCATCTTGCTGGAAGTAAAATTGCTCAGCTGCATACATTTTCGCGGTAAATTTCGATTTTGCGCGATCGCGATTTTAACATTACAAGTCCCATAGACCCCTGCAGAAAAAAAAAACGCTGCGAATTTCGCAGTGAAAAAAAAACTGTAGTGGGTAGTCACCCTTAGGATGTAAACTTTCCTTGTGCTCTCTTAAGAATGCGTTGTATGCTCAATCTGCTAACTTCTGTCTCACATGCACATTGTTTGATGGACTTTTGTGATGAGCGTGTACATTGTTTCAACACCATATCCGAGGAAGCAGGACTTGTATCTGTACAATGCTTCCCAGACCTTTTCTTGTGCACATCATACATGGTACCATAGGTTTCTAACTTTTCAAAAAGGCGTGTGATTGCTAGGTGTGTTCCTGGTTCTGTTCCAAACTCCCATCATCATTGTCATTGTATCTAAAACATATATACTCAAATTTCCAATACCAATTCAAAATGGTGTTGTGTTGCTCAAAAGTCAAGCGTGCATCTGTCATTTTAATTGACTCGCCTGACGACCACATGGTGGCTTTAACAAGCGTGCGACTACTGGCATCTATAGAGACAACATAATACTGAACTGCATATTGCCGCCATATGTTGATTTAGATTTCAAAAAAATGCATAGATAACCACTATTGAAGTGTGTATACATTTTTGGGACACCCTGTCCCCTGTAGCTTTTCATGAGCCTCTCAGACATTCCCAGATGGAAGTCTTTAAGAGTTTGAAGTTTTATAGTGTATCTCCAAAAATAATAAGGCTTTACAATGTGAAATAGATGATTATGCATTTCCCCCCACAAGAAACATCAGGGGGTGTCAATCCGCTTTTTCTGTAAGGCTTCATGTTCATGGGCGGGACGGATTCTGTATGCTTGATAAAGACCATAGATGTTTTGGTCGAAACGGCGCATGTTGATTGGACTACAATAAAGATTTGATTTCTTATTATGAAAAACTACTGGTAAGAAGACTGATTCCCACATGCTGCCTTACTCCTTTATTTGGACTTGTCTATATATTGATGCCTGGAGTCTGGCACCTGTTGATCTTCCATAATTATTTGATTGCGGGATTCTGTGTGCAGGAGCCTGCAGCGGAATTCCACCTTGCCCGCGGCCGAGGACATCTGTACTGTGGATGGTCCACACGGCTCACCGTTGGACATGTGCAGTACAGATTTTAAAAAAAAATCTCCTGCTTTCCCGCGGGATCCGCGGCCCGTCCGCAGTGTCAGCTGCAGGCGGGCCGCAGATCAGATGGCTTCCATTGACTTCAATGGAAGTCGTCTGTGCGGGATCTGCATTGAAATGGAGCATGCTATGATTTGTTTTCTGGATCAAAAGGTCCACAAACAAATTCACATGCTTTAATTCCAGTGCGGACACCCATGTTTCTCTATGGGCTGCTTGAACTGCGGATCATCTGCACGGGTGCTCTGTGCAAGTTCCGCAATTCAATTCCGCCCGTGGACATTGGGCCTAACTCCTAAAAAAATCTTTGTGCACCCTGCATGCTAAAACCTGTGGTCACAGGGCTGAAGTGTAACAGGACTTGGGACCCCAATACCAATGATAAATGGGGGTCGCAGTGGTGCAGCCAACAGTAATCAATAATGTTTCACCTGTCTTGCTAGCTATATTTTAGGTACAGTTTAGAATCTGATAGACATTTGGATGCAAATAGTAATGACATCGCAACATAGTTACAATTTAAAATGTCTATATATTTGTAATACACATGAATACTTACATTTACGTTTTGGCACTCTGACAGATTTAGATCTTGCAGATTTCTACATTCACCTGGAATGTAAGCAAAATAATTAACAACAGATTCCTTCTAAGAATTTAGTTAAAAATGCATATGCTAAAAAAATAAGAACCGCAATTAATAGTTGCTCTGGCAGAAATTTGTAAAGAATACAGCCCACTTGCAGTTCATTTTCACACAACCAGTACTAAACAGTAAAAGCAAATACAGCTGAGGTTTACAGATAGTCAGAGCCATGAATTATCTTTTGAATGAGTAGGGATTTATGCACATTCACACAAGAGGAGGGCATTATGAAGATACAGTTGTTTCAAACCACAGCATGCTCTGTGTTTCCGTGGAGGTTTGTCAGGAGGAGTATTGTTACTCCTTGTGAAGAGCACCTAGTAGATGTGAGCAGAATTATAAGGTCATCCATGCTCCTCTGGGAAATTTAGTATGCAAATGGAGAGGGAACAATGACTCTACTCTATTAGAAGGTAGCATTCCTGCAAGTCAATGTCTGACCTTTTTACAGGCCTTGTAACAATGACTGGGAATATAAAGAAGTGAAAGACAACCAGCTGTTTTGGGATTTTTGCCCCTCATCAATATACAGTATTTTGCTTGGTGAAAAGCCTATGATGTGGGTCGTGAAGGGTAAAGTTTCTCTTTAGGGAGAGCATCTAATCAGTGTGAGGAGACTTAGAAGAGTTTTTTTTTTTACTATTAATTGCCAAGGGAACATTGTGAATATACAAATTGCACCTAGCGCTCCACAAGCAACAGCTATAAAACCATTTCCTACAACCACTTTGAACATCTGGTCCTTTCCGTGGGCAGGATAGTCAATCATTGAAAAGAATTTCTTAGACTCCTAAGTAAAGATGAGCGAGTATACTCGCTAAGACTAACTACTCGAGCGAGAAGTGCCTTAGCCGAGTACGTCCCCGCTCATCTGTAAAGATTCGGCTGCTGGCGCGGGTGACAGGTGAGTTGCGGGGGGGAGAGAGGGAGAGAGAGCTCTCCCCTCCGTTCCTCCCCACTCTCCCCCGCTGCCCCCCGAATCTTTAGAGACGAGTGGGAGGATAACTCGGCTAAGGCACTACTCGCTCGAGTAGTTAGTCTTAGCGAGTATACTCGCTCATCTCTACTCCTAAGCATAGAAAGCGCAAGAAAGGCACTGTTCAAACTTGAGCAAGTTTATTCTAGTTAAAAAAAATGTAAACCAAACAGAAACGTGAGGGCTCATAGATCATTTGAAGATGTAAATCAGCGTGAACATAGGCTAAGGTCACTTTACACTTCTGTGTTTCTAGGAGTGGATCAATCAATTAACCCTATTAATTTCCATTGACTTCAAAGTGATACCAACCAGTTAAGGTGCATTTACACACATAGGTGATTGCTCAAAATTCATCAGAAACTGACAGTTTTGAGCAATCATTTTGCATTAGCTACTAAAGGGCTAATCAGCCAATTAGAAGCCAACTAGCTTAATTTGCGTGTATTTAGAGAATAGCGGGCGGCTTTTGAGCTCATTTTGAGCAATAATCGTTCTGTGTAAAAGGGCTAAACTTGGCACATATATTAATTCTTTAATAGGAGGAGAGGTGGCTGTCAGATGCATTGTCATTTATCTGAGTAGAACCGCTGAGATTGACAGCTGTGCTGCATGTATTTTAAAATTTTGGTAGAGCTCTCCAAAACCGCAAATTAAAAATGTCATTTGTACTGTTAGCTTACAATCATGTGTGTAGGCTTGTTTACACAAGTAAAGGGCAGTTTCACAGAGCTCTAGTTCATTTCTTAGTATGTTTTTGGAGGATAAAAGGAAATTTAGGTGTTTCTTTGTTTATTATTTTGTCAGAGAGGTTAGAGAACACATGAAAATATTTACAAAAGCTTTAAGCAGTTGTACAGTTGTTTTCATCTAACACTTGGGTGCTTTACTTTCATTCACAAATATTAGATAACAAATATAATTAATTATAAGTATTAAAAGGAGATTTCAAAACATTTTTTGTTTTTATTGATGCTGTATCCTCAAGATGGGTCATCAATAAAAGATCAGCGGTGGTCTGACACCTCTGCTGATCAGATGTTCTGGGAGCCGCTACCTGCTGAACATGCTGCTTGGAGTGGTATAGCAGTCTCAAACCCATAATTCATTTGGCATTCAGTGTTTGCAGGCATAAAAATCAAACGCCAATTGGGCTATGTCATCTATGAATGACGGCATGTTTATTGTGAATTGAGGCAGACAGCCTGCCTCCAGTCATTCCTTGAGCGATTTATCACTGGGACGTTGTCAGGCCTGGGGCAGTGGGGTGCTAAACTATAGATAAGTGTCAGTCCCAAAAGTGGGACCTGCACCTACATGGCTTTGGAACAACCTGCGATTCGCACTGCGAAACCCTTGAATTCAATGGTAGTGCAAATTCATACATGCGATTTATAGCACTGTCACTTCGCTACAAAATTGTGCGACAAAATCACTTGTGCGGATGCAGCCTGAAGCCCATGGTTTCCAATGGGTTCTTTCAGACTACAAAACATCACTCATGTGAAAGAACCAATTGGAAACCATAGGCTTCACATAAATGCGTTTTGTAGTGAGATTTTGTAGCCCGTGTGAAAGAGGCCTAAGGCTACATCGGTACTGGTGTACCTTGACGCCACCGGAAGCTAGGGGTTTGACAGGAGGAACGCCCCTGTCACACCCCTAGCTCCCGATTAGCTCAATGCTTGAAGGTGGTAGGAGCATGTGGATGTAGTTTTGTCTGCCATTCCCGGTTAGGGTGAGGGGTTATTTTTTTTCTATTAGGCTTAGCTTATTTGCTGTAACATGGCATCATTTACAGCGAATAAGATAAGACTATCCGGAAAAGTAACCCCTCACCCTAACCGGCTACGTCTGACTAAACTACATCCACATGCTGCAGCTATCAGTCAGTGCTCGCTGTGGGCCGCCTTGCCGCCGGCTCTGTGGTCCTTGGCGGTCGCCGGCTGTGTGCTGTGTCGCTCACACACAATTGTGCTCCGCTGTACCTCTGTCAGCGCCAATCCCACTGTGCCCGCTGTCTGCTCATGGCGTGTGTAACGCCACATGGGGGATTTTAGAGGTGCCGCTCTCAGCCTCTGTGCTGTCCTCTGGTGCCACAGCATCTGGAAGCTGTGCCTCTGCCGCCGCAGCTCCCCCGAACGGCACTCACCGCTGTCCTCCATGCTGGCACTGCCGTCCACAGCCTCGGCGCAGAGCAGCACTCGCCGCTGTCCTGTATGCCGGGGCCGCCAGTCCTAGCCTCCCCGCAGTCCTCCACCCTGTCCTCTGTGCCGGCGGTGCAGCTCCCAGCCTTGGCACAACACCACTCGCCGCTGTCCTCTATGGCAAGGCCAGCGCTCCCAGCCTCGCCGCAGTCCTCTGCCCCCAGTTGGGGGCGTGAAACAGTTTTTGACAGGTGTATTATGTCGCCACCCCTTCTGGTGGCGACATAATACACCAGTACCGGCTGCATCCGCATGGGCTATTTTGTAGCGATGCGACAGTGCTACAAATCGCATGTATGTAGAGCCCATGCTTTCCTATGGGGTCATCCACACGAGCGATGTTTTGTAGCCTGCCTGCTACATTGCAAGACTACAAAATCGCAGCATGCTCTATACAGCTGCGATTTGCTATGTTTTGTAGCCCATGTTTCCCTATGGAGGCTGCTACTTTCTGGCATCGCATAGCACAAACTTGTGATTTTCATGCTATGCGATTTTAACATTAGAAAGTCCTATTATCTTTTTCGCTACAAAATCACGTGATTTTATCGCTTGAGAAAATTGCGGGCAGCAGCGACATGATGCTTTATTTTTCACAAGAAAAAAGCATCACTGACACTACAAAATCTTGTGTACAAAGCAGCAATATCGCAGCTATTTTGTAGCAGCAATATCACTGTCACCAGTGCGGATACAGCCTGAGTATTAATACATAGATATGATAGCAGAACCGATCTTACTGCATAGATAAAACAACAAATCCAAGCTTACTACGTAGATACAGTACCAGAACAGAGCTTATTGTATAGCTATGGTAATTGCTTAGGCATAATATGTCTGTTTGGACAATTTGGCATAATTGTCTAAACAGACATATGAAGTCATTAAAGGGGTTTTGTCATAAAAAAAATAATTCTATATTCTATACTCATCTATTCCTTCCCAGGCAGACTCCTTACCGCATCTTCTCCAGTCCCCTGGGTCACCTCACTGCAAGCTGGACAGATCCTTTTCTTCTTCTTCCGTGACGTAGTATTCACTGGCTAGAAAGGAATGCTAATCTATTGCAGAGACAGCACACATGCCCAGTCTCTGCAATAGCTCGGCACTCCTTGCTAGGCTGTGAATTCTACATCACTAGTGACATAGTGTATATTAGTTGGCAGGAAGCAGACTGCCTGTGAATAGATGATTCATCACAGGAAGCAGAAGAATTAGACAGCTGGAGGTGAGGTGACCCCCCTCCGGACTGCAGGAGACGGGAGAAGATCGGCGGGGACAAGATGAGGTAAGTAGACTAATGGGGGAGGAATAAGTGGATATAACCCATTTAAGGCTGAAATTCCACGGGGTGTTTGTAGGGTAGTACTGTGCCAGACACTTTACGGCAAATCACCGCACTTTAGTGGCAACTGTTGGTGAAGAATATAGCCTAACACAGAGGTTCGCTCACTTCTCCCTGCACTGTGAATGTTTACCCAATGTACTCAATAAGTCCTGTGACCCCTGGTATTGAATTACCATATATCAGGCACCTAACAGGTGAACAGTAGTTTATTGAGTAACAGAACTCCCACAGTATTACTACCTGCAGTATCCCAACATGTCTGTCGGTGGAAAATATGCAGTATCTGATAATTAACAGCACAATCAAAATAAAAACTGCTGTCTTCCTTTCCAGTACCATTTACTATCACACATCCTCTGTATCCTTCCCTGCCCCGCTGTGAAAGAAAACAGACCTGAGGATGGATGGAAGTCTTGGCTTACAGCAGTTTTAAATTAAAGACTGGTTGAGGCCTATTGCTATGAACTGGAAAAATGTTTTAAATTACATTAGTGCCATCCCAGAGTCTCTGCTAGCAGCTTGGCAGTACATCTCAGATCAAAATCAGGTTATTTGCAGATACGTCCACCAATTATTCAGCATACCACTATAAACAGCACAGCCACTAATAACAATTGTCAGGGTAACATAATGCATCATGGACAGGTCACAACAATATTATTACAAGTGCATACGTGGCTAACTTTTCCAACACAAACCCAGCAGAAGATTTCGCTGTGAATCTGCATCAAATCCCTGTGTGTAAGGGAGCAGAGTTGTCTTGCCATCTTCAGAAATTACGTATGGCACTGCTGTTCTGATGAACGCTTAGAAGAAACCCTGTCTCTTGAAGATATAGCCAGTGATGTGAATAGTGCATCACCTATTCAGGGTATAATGTAGAGAGGTGCCAGGCCAGTGAAGGAGTACTGATGTGGCTAGCAATTTCACCTGATATGGCACTGAAGGATGGGCCAATATATAAATGCTGGACAGTGCCAAGAAGGCTTTGCTGTGCCCCTTGCTACAGCAGGCAGGGCTCGTGTGAGGGTAGCAGTGTGGCCCAGGAGACAACCAGGGCTGAGGGATACAGATACCAGAAAGCACCCCAGGGAGTGTGTCAGAGAGAAAGTCTCCCTCCTAGTATGTGAACAGGCTTTACCTGAGTGATATCACTAGTTGTTGAAGAGCAGTACTCACGGCAACTGTGGTGACCAGAAGAGATTGCAGCCCAGCCTTACTTCCTGGGATGATGACCCAGGTGAGTGGACCCAGCTGTAGGAAAGATGACCCTCAGCCAGGAAAGCCACCTATAACATGTTTTGGACATATACTTCTTCATCTAGTTTAATGAAAACAACAGAACTCTTGAGTGGACCCCAATATTGGAAACCACTAAACTATATAAACAGTGGAGGGCACACAAGTTTAAAGCTACACCACTGGCGATTATTATGTCAGTATAGCTGCTTCACCAGTTACAGTTTTTTTGGAAGAATAACAAAGTAATAGCTACAGTTTTAAAAAACATGCTGCTTCTTTCAGTTGTGTGATATCCATGCCAGTATCAGCTCTGACAGTATCAGCCATCATGTCCTTTGGGCGGCTGGGTCTTCTTTTGTCACTGATCTGTCCAAGCATTCTAGATTTTTCTAGCGACTCTGCTCTCATTACATGGCCAAAATCTGTGTGTCTGAGTCTGGCCATATTCCCCTCCAGTGATATGTGTGGGTCTTATGTGATTCAGGACTTCTCTGCCTCTCCAAATGAGCAAAAGTTGAACAGTCACTTAGTTCCTCTACTAAACACAGATCTAAAGGAGTTTAATAATTCTACATTAATTACAGCTGTTAGGGTGGTTTCACACATGTTTTTCTTGGTAGGAAGCCACAGTTTTAATGGCAGTTTTTCATACGTTTTTTTTAACCAAAGCCTGAAGTTGGCTCAAAATGAATGGATCCTTCTAGATCCACTTTTGGCTTCGGTTCAAAAAAACGTTAAAAACCCCAACTTTTCTTTAACTGTTCAAAACAAACCTAAGGGCCCTTTTACACTGAACAATTACCGTACACTGGGGAACAAAAAAAATATTTTTTTTGGTGCCTGGAATTTCAAAATAAAATGTGTTTTGGCTACAAATGTATAAAATTTCCTGCATTGAGCTCAGAGAAGCTAAAAGCAGGTGAATTCGATGTACAACAAATCTGGAAACTCATGAAAGACCAGCATTTCCAAGATTTAGTGGGCAGTTTTGAGGTACGTGCGCGGTCGTTGGTTTGTATGTTTGTAAAAAATTTCCTTGGGAAATTTAAGGCCGTGAACTACGGTGATCTTGTGGAGTATACGCGCACTTCTGTTTTTGAACACTTGGTTGTAACATGAACATCAGATTGCAGGACCTGCAGTCAATTTGGGTTGATTTCCAGACGGTCTTCATGATAGTAACATAGTAACATAGTATGTAAGGCTGAATGAAGACAATGTCCATCTAGTCCAGCCTGTCTATCCTCCTGTGTTGATCCAGAGGAAGGCAAAAAACCCCAAGGGCAGAAGCCAATTAGCCCTTTTGGGGAAAAAATTCCTTCCCGACTCCCTAATGGCAATCAGACTGTTCCCTGGATCAACTCCTAATAGTTCCTACCTGCCTATATACCCGGATTGACAATTAACCTAAGATTTATATCCTATAATGTCCTTCCTCTCCAGAAATACATCAAGTCCCCTTTTAAACTCCTCTATGGATTTTGCCATCACCACTTCCTCCGGCAGAGAGTTCCACAGTCTAACTGCTCTTACAGTAAAGAATCCCCTTCTATGTTGGTGATAAAACCTACTTTCCTCTAATCGCAGCGGATGTCCTCTTGTTACCGTCGTGGTCCTGGGTGTAAACAGATCTTGGGAGAGATCCTTGTATTGTCCCCTCATGTATTTATACATGATGTAAGTGATGAACAGGGTGAGTGATTTCACCAGGAAATAAGAACCATGGAAGAACTGCACTGCGAACGATGAGATATACATATGATGGCGGACAACTGTTAAAACATCCAGTGGGAATGTCCAGGAACATCTCATCGCAGGAAAACACAGAAATGTTGTTTCATCGAAATCTCAATGAAGAAACTTTTGCTTCATTCGTATTCTAGTTTTTTGGGGATTTATCTTTTTACCTTCAGCTTTTGATTGGCAGTCATTACATGTATAATACAATACGTGCACATTTATATGGAATGTGTGATTATTCTCAGAGCAAGAAACCAAGTAATCTTGTAGATATGATACCTTTTAATGGCTAACAAAAATGCATGATGTTACAGCAAGCAAGCTTTCGGGGAGATCGCTATTGTTTCATTTATATGGACATATGTCATATCTTGATAAGCAGACCTGATAGAGAAAAAATAATGTGATATCGCTCAGCGAACAATACAGTTGTTTTGTATAAGCAAATAGCTGTATTGTTCGCGATTACAGCTCGCGTGCCCCTGTGAACTACCAGCGGGTTGCGAACTGAAAGAATCTCATCTCAATCTGCACCGCTGATAACTAGAATTGAGCGAGGAATGACTCGTGCATGAAAACTGCATGATGTCCGTGCATTTAGACTCAGCGATTCTCGCTCAAAAGACAGCTTTGAGCAAATTTTGAGCAAGAATCGTTGGGTCTAAATGGGCCATTAGGGGTACTTTTGTTAATCACCTCACATGAAGGGATTGTTGGGACCGATGGTTTTCTATGGCATGACTTAACAGGATGCAAGCTGATATACAATAATTAACTGCAAAGGGGAGTACTGCAGTGTACTGTACAGTGTGATCAAGCAAGCTAGTGGGACAAAAAAAATTATCAAATATTTGCAGTATCCATAACGACCTGAGCTATAAAGTTGCGTTATGTTATTTAACCCACATGGCAAATGCCATTAAAAAAAATACCAGAATTTTGCTGTTTTTGGTTTTCTTGCCCCGTAAACATTCAAAGGTTAAAAGGGGGAAAAAGGTTACAGGCAATGTGTAACACAAATACAGTTTTTAACTACAAAGCCACTTATTCCAAACAGCAATTTACAAAATCCTTAAAAATGCTCATGTAAAAGAGAGTTCAAACGGTAAACACTAGTAAACAAACTACAACAATGGCAATGTGTTGTACAAGCAACGCAATTTTTGTGCACTAAATGTTAGATTATTTCCAGAGCTAGATTTTATTTTCCAGCTTTTGAAGTTTGCATTAGAACGTTCTATTGAAGTGTCTAAACAAAGTTTACATTCCCATTCTCTTGTTTTTCTGTAGAGGGGTTCCAACTATCCCAGCTGTGAACTTCGCTTGAAGAAAAATATTTCACTGCAGTTCTGGAAACTCTGAGCCAGCTGGATGTCAGGATGCAAGTGGTTCCCCTAATAATAATTCTCTTCTTTTGTAAAGCATCTGAGTTTAGGAAGGTAAGAAGAAATAACCGAGGAAACAATGACAAGTCTAACAGCTCAAAAAGATCCTCGAGCACAGTTAAACGCTATGCTCCAAGATTACCATGTGACATATACACATATCTCAATGAAAAATATTTGGACTGTCAGGAGAAGAGGCAAACAACGGTGCAAAATGATTGGCCAGAAGATCTGATACACATTCTGCTGTCGCGAAACAGAATTCAGATCATAAAAGATAATGCATTTTCTAAGTTTCAAAATTTAAAGAGTTTGGATTTGCAACAAAATGAAATAACAAAAATTGAGGATCAGGCATTCTTTGGGTTAAAAAGGCTGACAACCCTTCTGCTGCAACATAATCGGATAAAAACCTTGTCAGAGGAGGTATTTATCCAAATGCCACGACTCACTTACCTGCGGCTTTATGACAATCCATGGGATTGTAACTGTGAGCTGGAGTCTCTTGTAACATTTATACAGATTCCACGACACAGGAATTTTGGAAATTATGCTAAGTGTGAGAAACCAGCAGAACTGAAAGGTCAAAAACTGAAAGAGATCACACCTCAAATCATATGCCAAGATGAAGATGGACAACCTAAACCATTAGAAGGACCCAAGGTCACTAGACCTTCTGTGGATTCAACCCTTTGTCATACATATCTATATCCAATTGCAACACTAGACTGCAGAAAAAAAGGTATGTAAGCATGCCTATTCACTATAAATGCTAACATATGTTTACAATCACTGAAAACGGCCATATACTTGCTGTCACAGTAGGGCAAACGTGCACCAACCTCAGCATGCAGGCAGACATACTGCCAAATGAGGGAGCCAATTACACCTGTGGAGGACACCGATGAGACAGCCATGTTTGCCCTCCTGTATCAGTAAGTATATGGCCGTTTTCAGTGATTGTTTTTATATTTCCCTTTTTGTGATACACTAACATATATTTAGTACCAAAAGCAGGATCCAATCTCCATATGGGGATCTTTTGGGAACCATTTTTCCCTGTTTATGGTAAAATTCTATTACCACTGGCATCATGGGTCGTGTTTTTACAGGATGCATGACAGACATGACATATTCATTATGATATGTGGGATGGATCCATGTCAATCCATTCCATTAGGATTTAATGAGTTCATTAGGTTTCTATTAGATTTAGCTTTTTCTATTATTAGTGGTGTCACGTTTGCCCTGAGTGTAAAACGCACTACGCCCAGGATGAAGGTAAGATTGTGTTCACACAGGAAGCAGACACAAATGAACAAACAAAAGCACCACTTAGCTTCACAGCAGAACTCTTCCACCACGAACAAGAACTGAGAAAATAACCAGCGCCAACCAGACCCAGAAGCAGACTTAAATAATGACTGAGGCACTGCAACTGGACAGTTCCACAAACACCAGGGAAAATCCACATGCGAAACAAGAGACCAAAATCAGTGACCGGGAAAACACTGAGAGAATACAGACAAACAACCACCTAAAGACATAAACCACAAAAACACAAACATCAACCTATCGGACAGACTGGAACAGTGCAGCCAGTCCATCTACACCTGGAGACCACTGTGCCACGGCCCATCTTGGCCAACAGACCATGACAAGTGGATAGTGGATATTCTGGCAATCTATAGTTTTGGAAACCTGGCAGAAAATAGCAAACATAAATTGTGAACTTTTTTTTTTACAGTTTAAAGGGAATCTGTCATCATCTTGTTGCAGCCTTCTCTGATAGCATCATATGATAATGATAATAAAAAAAGGTTTGGTATTGTGTTAGCTAGTAGAGGAAAATGTGATGGTTCCCAGCAAGAGAAGTAAAGTAATTTTGTAAATATTATACCTTTTAATGGATAACAAAATTACATAATGTTAATGTGAGCTTTTGAACCTACGCAGGATTAAGGCTGAAATGAAAAGAAAAGCCTGAAGCAGAACCCTGTGTAGGTTCGAAAGCTCGCATTAATATCATGTATTTTTGTTAGCCATTAAAAGGTATCATATCTACAAGATTACTTTATTTATTTTGCTGGGAACAATCACGTGATAGTGACAGGCGCACTGATCACAGTGATATGTCTGCTGTGTGTATCTGTTCAGTACTTTGAGAAACTTGCATTTTATTAGTAACAGTCACACATAGAAGAATACAGAAAGTAGTCCTCAATATTTATGAGCTGCATCATTCCCACCTTACAGTCACTGATTGATATCTAGCTCTCTATGAATACCAATAAGCAGACAGCTGTCAATCAGTGTCTGGAGGGTGGATTAAGTGAGCTAGCTGCAGCTCATGTATATCAATGACTACTTCCTGTAATCCTCTATATACAGTGGCCCTGGAAAGTCTTCAGACCCTTTCACGTTTTTTTTACATTTTGTTATGTTGTGGCCTTGTGCAAATAAAAAAAAGCAAGTTTTTCCCCATTATTCAGCACTCAATACCCCATAATGATGAAGTTAAAACATAATGTTAAAAAATCTTTGTAATTTTTTTTTTTGCATTGACATAAATAAGTATTCAGATCCTTTAGCTCTGGGGTCTCCCATTTCTCTTGATCATTTTTGAGATGTTTCTACACTTTTATTTTAGTCCACCTGTGGTAAATTCAGTTGATTGGACATAATTTTACAAGACACACCCCTTTCTATATAAGGTCTTACAGCTCACAATGCATATCAGAGCCAAAATCAAGCCAAGAGGAGAGAAAAGACAAGATTGTGTGTAAGCACAGTTCTGGAGAATGCTCTGAAAAATTTCTGCTGCACTGAAAGTTTTCAAGGCCACAGCGGCCTCCATAATTCTTAGATGGAAGACATTTGGAACGACCAGGCCTCTTCCTAGAGCTGATGGACCTATAAAACTCAGTAATTGGGGCAGAAGTGCCTTGGTAAGAGAGGTGATCAAGAACCCAATGGTCACTCTGGCTGAACTGTAAAGATAGTGTGTGCAGATGGGAGAAATTACAGAAGGTTAATTATCAGTGCAGCACTCCGCCCATCTGGGCTTTATGGCAGAGTGGCCAGAAAGACACATTAAAGGTTTGTCTGGAGTTTGCCAGACAGCACATAAAGTACTCTGATTGTGAGAAACAAGATTCTCTAGTCTGATGAAACCAAGATTGAACAACTTATGTATCGCTCATGAAGTGCCTACACATGCGATTTCATTGAACCTAGCTAGGTGGGGAAATGGGAGAGAGCATTGGGTAGGTTTTTCTCTGGAGAGCTTCTGGTCTAAATCCTACATACTGACTTATCAGATGACTGTTTCAAGTAGGTTACAAGAGCTCAACTTTAAAATAGTCTCGCAATGGTACAGAACCCCAACCAAACTACGCAAACGTTTTCCCTCTATATCAAACCAATGCTGGAGGTGTTTGTCAGACTCTGTTTCAATGCTGCACATTTGGTGGGAGTGTCCACTTATAGCTCCTTTATGGCAGGACATCTCTAGGTTATATAGGGCAGTATATAGAACCTCAATTGATATTATTCCAGAGATGGCACTTTTGTCCATATTCCTAGGATCAATATCTAAAAATAAAAAAGGTTTGTTAAGACATTTTATCATGTCAATGCGAAAAATCATCCCCAGATACAGGAAACAAAGTAATGCGATCCCGAGAATAACACGGAGAGAAGCCATTGATGCCATAAAACATATGGAGGAACTGAGATGCTCTGATCTTGAAGAAGAATGTACAGATTTCTACTTCACCTGGGCACTATGGATGGCCTTTTGATACTCAATATCTTTCTCTGGCTGGCTAGCAAGCGGGACTGTACAGTAAGAGGGGCTATTGCATCTATACATCTGATCTGATTCATACTTGAGAGGGATGTATGTAGAGGTGGCATACGTCACCAGCAAAACTACTCCCTCTCAGTCTATATGAAAATTTGAGCCAATTGTTATAAAGCAAAAGACAATACAACAAGTTATACAATTTTATTACAACTTGTTATATTGTTGATGTTTTATTGCATTCATGTTTCTTGTATAACCCCGAAAGTTTCAATAAAAATCTTTTAAACATAAAAAAAGAGCAGAAATTTTGGGAAGAATTTGCCTAAGCTATAATTACAATGAAAAAACAAAACCATAAAAAGATCATTTACAAAAGGCTGATCTGGTGGTTGACAGCTTATGGGCAGCAATAATTGTTTTCCTAAACTACAAACAAAAAGTGAAAACAGATGAAGATACACTCATTGCCCCAAAGGCAGGAGTTGTCATTTTTTTGCATAACGTGTTATGTAGTTACATCTCAGGCAGATATGCAAATGACTAGAATTGTGGCATGATTAGATAAACAGTCTTGCCACCTGAGGCCCTAAAATTGCTTGACCTATAAAAGAGACTCTTAGAAGCAACTTGTGTGTAGTGAGCCTCTGCATGGCAGTATCAACGGATTGCCTGCCACCTGGGCCGTTCTGATCAAACGGTTAGGCTGGGGTCACACAGGACGTATTCCCAGTGGAAATCTCGTGGTTTGGCAGCAGCAAAAAACCGCAAGATTTCCAATGGAAAAGCGCTGCTTCAAAACCCGCGGCACTTGGCCGCACGCTTTTCTCCCCTCAATTGGAGCGCCGGCCGCAGCAGAAAAAAAAAAGGATGGACATGCTGCAGTTGGCGAATCTGCGCCGCAACGCTGGCTCCTGGCAATTGTGCTTGCCACTGACTTGGCATCTCTGTTGATCTGCGCATTTGGCCACCACTGTGAGTCTCCCCCCGTCAGCCTGCAATGTCCTGTGCTCTGTGTGTGCTCACCGCTGGGTTCCCCTCCCGCCTTTTGTCCCTCCCCCTGCCACTGTCCCTTGTCCCCTCCCGGCTACTACTGTGCCCTCAGTCTCCTTACTGCCGTCCTATCAGTGCTGGAATTTGTGTCCTCCGGTCCTCCTCCTGCGCCGCTCTCTCTTGTCCTTTTCCGGATACTGCGCTGTGAGTCTCGGCTACAGGTGGGGCAACTGCAGCATCCGCCTCCCTCTTTCCGCCTCCCTCTTTCCCCCTGCGGCTGCTCATGCTGCTCCTCGGCCAGCTCCTGAAGTTGGCTCCAAGTTGCTACTCCTGTAAGCCTAAGCCTAACCCTCCAGCCATGGCAAAACGCCACCCTAGCCAATCAGGAGCTTGGGGGCGTTAACATGGCGGATACACTCATTCACCATGTCTCCACCCATTCTTCTGGTGGAGACAAGATGCACCAGTACCCATAATACATACCCAAAGTGATTTGCACATATAGTGACCTTTCATACAGGATGGAACTTGTGTGCACGGAGAATTCTGCAGCTCCATGTTATCATATGGGGCTTGAAATTCACATCATTTGAAATCTTTGCGTCTTTATTTTAAATCCACAGATCTTTATTCCGTAGCCAAAAAGGTTCCAGCTGCAGGATTAACGTAGTCTTGCAGAATTGCTGATGCTGATTTCAAATATACAGAATATGTAACTCCACAATTAAATTCTGCAGAAAACCCACAAGATTCTGCAAAAGGTTACATAGAATGCATTCAGCAGTAATACATGACACAAAATCCACATTATTTGATAAAATCCGCAACTGTGCTGCATCTTGCAAAACAATTCTGCTTGTATGAAAGGTCCAATAGAGACATAATATATTGCAGTCAAACCAACCCTTACCCTGTCAGGGTCTGCAAGTAGTAAGATGGAGGGGCTGACATTGAACCATAAAGCTGGCAGCCATTTGGCTTTTTTACATTTTCCGGAATTTGCTGTAGAATTTGCAGCAAATCTACACCAAAATCTAAATGCAAATTGTGATGTGGAATTGCCTGAAGAAATAAGCCATTTTCAATTCTACATCAAAATTTGCATGTTAGACATGTGGATTTTGGTGTTGATTAATCTGCATTGCAGCAAATACTGATACATGTGAAACATCACATAAGGGGAAAGGAGGGAGGGGGGGGGGGGCTATAGATAAGGATATGACCTGTGCGGGAAGGGCTCCTTCTGCCGCAGCAGTCACAGTGTACACATGTATGGTCAGAGGCAGTTTAGAGCTGCTGCACTATAGTGTCGCCTCCTTTGTACTCAGTAAGCTGATAGAAGGCAGCACGACCCATTACTGCACTGGCCAGGACTCTGCACCTATCATCCTAGAGATCCAGCAGCATCATCCTCTGATGTCACACTAGTGTACAGTACCGTTACCTGAAGTTCTCTCCTTGCTTGGCCCCCACCAAGCAGCTTCTCAACATGCAGCCTGGAAGCCTCCAATCTGCATTAAGGGAAAGCACCTCATTGCTGGAAGCAGTCACAAATTACAAGCTATGATAGGCTGTGCGCTTAAACCAATGAGCACTTCCCTTTAGTGCAAGTGACGTTCTTCTCACACTTCGGTGTAATGGGCGGGTGGTACATGCCCGGTGGCAGGTTATATGATGGCACAGCGATAACAGATGATAGCGGAGGCAGTATATACTTTTTTTTAAAACAAAAATAGCTTTACAGAACAACAACGGCATAAGCAAGATTTAGCTCCAGAGGAAGGTTCCCATACTTAATTGTTACATAATAACTCGTCAAACTCTCTTAAAGTGCCTGCACTCCAAAAATTGCCTGCGACTCAAAATCTACTTTTTTTGTCAAATGGCGTCCCTCTCCAAAATATATATTACCTCCAATTCTCCTTGGCAGGAGCAAGGCACATGACCTAGTACGTAGTTATATGCCATTTCTCAACTGTGGTGTAAGCACGATATGTATCATCCTTAGCCATAGGTCCCTACCTCTAACACTTCCTAGGGCGTCCTTTCACACAGATTGCAACACATCATAGACGATTTTTACAGAGGTCATCACACCATACTCAAACCCGCACTACTGCCCTCTATCTTGTGCCTTACTGCACCATTATAAATAATAGACTTTTTACATAACATCATACACACTGTCAAACCATGTAATATTGCGACTACATGCAAGGCCTTGCATTAACCACATAATCCGTGGTGCCAAACTCAACTAAATACACTAGCATTAACTAAGTCCCTTAGGGTAAATATTACTGTAGTCTGCATCCCCACCCTTGCTCCAATCTCTGACAGCACAGTGTCATCCTCCAGTGTCAGGCACTGTGCAGAGGGAGTCTTCCTCTTCACCTGCGCGTTACAAGGTTCTTTGTCCAAGGGATATAGTTGCTCTTCCTTCTTCCCAGGCTGCTGGTTATTTTGGACCCCAGGTTGCCAGGGCCCTCTGGACGTCTCTCCTGGCAGCTCTGACCTCTATTCAGTGCTCAACTGTTAAATTTGAGACCATTCCAGAAAGAAGGGGCTGGCTTAACCCTCTCTGCACAGTTCCTATCATAGGGCAGGTAGCCGCGAAACATGGTAGCCGCGTCACAGCTGACTACCTTGAGGAGACAGAGCCCGCCTTGCATAGCGCTGTATGCACTTTGAATATGATGCTTCCCCTGCCCTCTGCTCTCCGACCATGGCATTGATTGGTGAAGGGAAGCCTCTCAAACAGCATAACCGTGCTGTACAACCCGCTCCATGTCGGGGCCCAGGCGGGGGGCAGGCTTAATACTGGCACTCGGCTCCGGTCAGAGCAGCCGAGCTGCTGATATTTGTAAGGGTGTGTGTCAGGCACCACTCAACCACATAAAGGCCCATTTACCTGCGATCGTTTGAGATATAATCGTTGCATCTAAACACACGGCCATCATGCACTTTATGTGCACTGCTAGCTGATCATTAAATTCAGGTCAACCTAAAAATCATTGTGCGGTCTTATCAGGGCCGCAGGCTGAGTTCTCCGCGGGTAGTGCTGATAGCATTGTTTCCCGACGGAGAACATAGGAGCTGAAAGCAGATAAGAGCCCTCCAGCTATTAACTGCATTCAGCTAAAGGCTTCATTTGGACGCTAAATAGCTATTAAGTAGCTGAGTAGCTACTTAATAGTTTATGCAAAAGGATCGCTCAAAGCTGTCACTCAAACTGTTGTCTGAGCGATCATCGCTCCGTGTAAATGGGCCTTTACACTGGAATCTGCACTGTGTAACCAGCCACTTGGCTACAGCGTGGAACTCCTGGAATAAGATCAAAAAGAGATCTTTGTTTCTTATCAATGTAAAAAGGTGGGTGCCTATAAACTTTGCCTACCTATTGTTCCAATCCTGCACTAGCCTATTTGTAAACTTGTCGATAGCAGTAGTTTGTCTAGTAAAATGAATCATGAACTGTAGCTGTAACTTAACCCTTGGGAGGGCTCTGGTGAGAATGGTTTATGCATTACTGAATCATACAGTAAGGCAATCACAGCTGTACTAATGTGAGATTGATAAAACCGCAGGCAATGATGATTTTCATTCTTTCAGAATTACAGCAAGTTCCAACTGACATTTCTCCAGACATCATAAAACTGGATCTCTCCAGCAATAAAATTAAACGACTTCAAGCAAAAGAATTCACTGATATCCCAAATCTGGAGATTTTAAACCTGAGCAACAATGGGATAGAATCTATAGACCCAGGTATGTGTATGCTTTAAAAAATGGAGATTACAGCCTGCAAAATGAAACAGATCCCTCATGTTAACAATTCAGTAGTACTTAGTGCCATAGCTGAAGGGTAGCATAATTGTTAATTGTTCCTTGTATGTTGTTGTGGTAACTGCAATAGGTTGTCAAATCTATCAAACTTTACAGGAGACAAAAAACATTCCCATTTTGCCCTCATTATCTTGATTCATCTTGAGTGACGGTTTCTCATTGGTCTGTTGACATATGAAATATTGCAGTTGGTGAAGTTTACTAGATTTGCCACCAGGGTGCAATAAACCAAAATTTTATTTATTTTTTTTACATATTGCAGTTACCACAATGATATATCTATGATCTTTTCGATTTTAAAGGGGTTATCCAGCTCCAAACAGGTTTTAGAAACCTGCCCAGAGTTGTGGAAGAACATAACATTCATACTTACCTGACCTGATTCTCACCTGCTCCTGTTCTGACAATACCTGGTCCCTCACTGCTCTCTACTTCCTACGGCAGCAGTGATGAGATCCCAACACAGCGACATGTGACTGCTGAAACTAATCACTGTCTAAAGTCACATTTCCCTGGTGTCAGTGATGCCATCACAATAGCTGGATGGGTACTGTTGTACCTTGATGCCACCGGAAGCTAGGGGTGTGACAGGGCTTTGATAGAGGGACGGCCCTGTCACATCCCTAGCTCCCGATTGGCTCTTTGTGAGTGTGCAGTTCCATCCTCTCAGCTGTCTAACTCACCACCTGGCCGCTGCTTTGGCTATTTCTGCCGCTCCGTTGGCTGGTGCTGCGGCTGCTGTCTTGTACCGGCGGCGGGGTGCTTCGGCAGCACAGCAGGGAGCTCGTGGGAGCAGACATCACAGCGGACATCTGAGGAAACCCCCATCAGAACTAAAGTGTCCTGCGGTAGAGCAGGGAACGATGCAGCAGGGCCGGATCAGCGCAGGATCTTACACCAGGGAAAGAACACTGAAGGGGTACCTACTGTTCTTGCAGTGCATGGGGAACATGGCCCCACGGACAGCACTTGTGATCCGGTGAGCGCACATCTGGGGTTGCCGGGGACTGTAGCAGGCCAGAAGGGGGAACATGGCCGCAGGGACAGCGTTTGAGCCATCTGGGGGACAATGCCACATGTGAGGTGGCCGAGGAATATAGCAGGGCAGCAGGGGGAACATGGCCGTAGGGACAGCGCTTCGGGGATCAGGTGAGCAGTGTACACACACTTAACCCTCCTGCAATTCTTAATGGAACCCCAGCAGCTAGGCAGACAAAATCATGCAGCAAAATTGGAAGCAGGGGTGTTCTTCTATGCAAGCCCTGTCAAACCCCTAGCTTCCGGTGGCGTCAAGGTACAATAGTACCAGCTGGATGTAGCAGTAGAGTATAGGGTGCCATTGGAAATCAAGGCACCACCACCCTGGACAAGTTTTTAAAAAAAAAAGACTTTGAAGCTAGATAACCACTTTAAATAACATTACTTTTTAGGTGCAAGTTATATGCAAATTTGTGATGCTCCATGACAACGTAACTCCTCAGCAAAATTAAAATTCGTTTTAAATTTGTAACCAAGTACAGGAAAAACTCTTTGCACTCAAAACCGCATTGAAAAATGGTTAATCCGTTCAAAGAACAGGTAAATTCACATATAGTATAAGGGAAATGAAAATCTGGTCATAATAAATAAATGGGTTTTTAACAGAGGTGACCTTTTGGAGAATTATCGGAGTAATCTAATTGAGAGAACTGATACTGTTAAATATAATATATGTGGGTATATATGTACAGAACAATGCAGCTCCTAGAATAGCTGCTGTTTGTACATTTGATTAATATTAATACATTGTGCAACGGTCCTGAATTCTCGGCCCAATGTAACAAGAGAGCATTGGCTTATGGGAATAATTAATAATATACACTGATTGCGGCTGCTGGGGGCAGGTGTCAGCTATCAAAGTACTTTTAGAAGTACGCCCTGGAGAATGAAGTGGTTAGAGGGGTTATCAGGGCTATGGGAAGACAGCTCGGTAGAGTGCGGGTTTGCGGCAGTCAGAGATGGAGACAAGTATTTAAAGTCCAAGTGCAGGCGTGACCTGCGTTTATTTCAGTCCAGAAAATCAAACAAATCCAGCCTTAGCTTCAGGCAAGAAAACAATAGTCCAGGGCTTTTACCTCCAGCAGGTATATCAGGCTGCCTGGGTCCAGCAGCCATCCAGACTCTCCCTGTGTCAGTGCACACAGCTATTTATATACACTTCTTCCTGGACCAGCCTCAGCACCTGTGCTGATTGACCTTGCACATAACCTGGAGTGGAGGAAGTGGAATGGATGGCCCCACTAGCAACCTGTCATCCATTCCAAAAATCCAGACCCAAAGACTTTTAAATCCTTAATGACATGGCCTATTTTGGGCTTAAGGACGCAACGATTTTTGGCAGATTTTCTAATCCATTTTTCAAAAGTCATAACTTTTTTATTTTTCCATCGACGCGGCCGTATAAGGGCTTTTTTTTTGAGTGGTGAACTGTAGTTTTTATCGGTGCCACTTTTGGGTACATAGACTGTATTGTAAAACTTTTATAATTTTTTTTATGACAGCAGGGAGAGAAAACGCATGAATTCTGCCATAGATTTTTTTTTTTGCAGCCTTAGGGCGCCCACCCACTGGCGTTTTTTTTTCCTTTGCGTTTTGCGTTTTTTCTCAAGAGCAATTAGTTTTGAATGTGTTCCTGTCCACTGGCGTTTTTTTTTCCGGTCCGTTGCGTTTTTTAACATAGGAACTGTCAGTTGCATATGTGTCCTTATTTTTCTCGTAATGCACCCATGAATGTCAATGGAAATGGCGCGAAAAAGCCGCGAAAACGCCGCGAAAAACGCGCCGAAAACGCTGCGTTTTTCACGCACGGAAATCGCAAACGCCAGTGGGTGGGCGCCCTTAGGGTTTTTGCAATGGGAGCAGGGGCGGGGCTAAGTTCTGTCAATTCGCTCCGCCCCTGTCCCGCCTCTTCTCATTGAAAATAGTGCAGGGGGGTGGAGAGGAGGCAGAGAGGGGGCAGGAGCTCAGAGCACTGCTCCCGCCTCTTTCAGCCTCCACCCCCTGCAGAGAGAGACGCCGTATATCGGCTGGGCGTGAAAACCCAGCCGATATACGGTCGTGTGAATGCACCCTTAATCATGCACCATAAATGACACAATCCCTTTTTTCTGCGGGTCGGTATGGTTACAACGACACTAAAATTCTTTAATTTTTTTTAGGTTTTTCCACTTTTCTGCAATAAAAACCATTTTTTTGGAAAAATTTTTTCTAAATCGCTGCATTCAAAGTCCTGTAACCTTTTTATTTTTTTATGTGCAGAGCTCTATGAGGGCTTATTTTTTGCGAGACAAGCTGTAGTTTTTATTGTTACCATTTTGGGGAACATACGGCGCTTTTGATCACTTTTATTGCGTTTTTAGGGAGGCAAAATGCTAAAAATTAGCATTTTGCCTGAATTGTTTTTTTCCGTGCACAGTCGTTACGGACGCAACAATACCAAATATATGGGGTTTAAATTTTTTTTAACCTTTTTATGCTAATATGAGAAAAAGCCTAAAAAAAAGTTGTTGCTTTTTTCAAAAACATTTTTCGTTTTTATTCATTTTTTAAATCTTTTTTTTATACAATGTGAGCCCCTCTGAGGGACTTGCAGGACAGCACTGATGATCGCTGTGATAAGACATGGCAGGGCTACTGCCCTGCCATGCCTTATCGCTTATACAGCGATCATAGGCTATGGCACTACAGGACGCCAGTGTCTGGCGTCCTGTTGCCATGGCAACAAGCCAGGCTCTCTGCGATTATATCGCGAGAGCCGGGTGACGTCACAGAGGGAGCGTGCTCCCTTTGTGAACCCTTCCCATGCCGCGATCTGCATAGATCGCGGCAGGGAAGGGGTTAACAGCGGAGAGCGCATCTCCGATGCACCCCCGCTGTTGCAGCTGGAGGCCGGTTGTGACGGACAGCCGGCTCCCGCTGCGGGATAGTGCGAGATCATAAGTGATCTTGCGCTATCCCCAGGACGTAAGTTTACGCCCTGTTGCGGGAAGTGCCCCGCTCCCAGGACGTAAACTTATGCCCTGGAGCGAGAAGAGGTTAAAGAAAAGATCTCCAGCAACTACTTGCTGGAGATTACATTGCCCTCCTGGATTTTCATGTCTCAAACAGCGGGACATGGACTTCCTCCAGCCCCACTAGGCATAATAACGGAACCTAGGGCCGACGTAGTGACCATCCACTATCACGCCCCTCAGTACCTCACAGGGCATATGGACAACATAGAGTGGTCCCCTTTGGGATTCCATACCAATTTTTGCCACAGCAGAGTATTGCTCCCAAAAAAATTTGTTTCTCCTTCTAGCCAACCCAGTGTATTCATATATTAGGTCATCAGTAATGGCATTTCAGTGGCTAGCAGCCAAATGGAACAATGCCTCTGTAGCACCACCTATTGGAAGGCAGCATTCCTGCAAGTCAGTGTCAGACCTTTTAACAAGCCTTGTAACAATGACTGGGAATTATGAGCCAAAGCCTACCATGCACAAACCGCAGTTTTGGGGTTATTGTCCCTCATTAGTTTGCAGTAGGTTTCTGGCTTGGCTAGTGAGAGGCCAATAGACGTGGGTCGGGAAGGGTATGGCCAGCACGTAATACTACATTTCCTTGCTCCAAGCTGATCAATAAGTGAGTTTCAAGTATGCTTGTTCATAGGGAAGTTGCATTAGGCATAATAATCTTTCTGCAGAACAAGCCATTTTTTTTACTTATTCACAAAGAATTTATTACAACTTTTGACTGCCCCCAACACTCCCCAACTGTTTGGTTGGCCAAAGAAGGACATGTATGCTTTATTGCTTGAAAGCTCAGTTTTATTTAA
The DNA here is from genome assembly GCF_035609145.1 of Eleutherodactylus coqui. Taxonomy (NCBI): domain Eukaryota; kingdom Metazoa; phylum Chordata; class Amphibia; order Anura; family Eleutherodactylidae; genus Eleutherodactylus; species Eleutherodactylus coqui. The sequence goes on along the minus strand of NC_089838.1, from coordinate 175,946,136 downwards.
GCATTATCTATATGTTTAGATATAGATTCTTCAGTAATTAAACATTAATGGCCTACCCTTCAGAGAAGGTAGCAACTTATTAGCTGCCTATCTGTAAATAATTAAGATGTTGCAGGAACCCCTTTATTGTGCTGAGACATAGTGGTTTGTCTGTACCAGCAACTGTTTCTGGTACTGCAGCTCAGTACCATTCAAGTGAATGGGAAAAGCTGTAACACCCTTCATTATGCTGATCAGTGATGGTCCAAGAGGTTGGAGAGACATTATAAAGTCCACCCTAAGGCCCCTTTACATGGAACAATAATCGTTAAAATGAGCAAAAATGAACGATTTGTTCAATATAAACGCAGCCAACGATTGAACAAGAAACAATAAATCATTCGCTTTTCATTCACCATTCATTTTTTACAAGCATAAAAATCATTGTTGGCTCGTTCCACTAATCGTTCGGTTTAAATACCGATCGTTCAGCCGTTCTCATTTATTTATACAGTGAATGTGAATGACTGGACAATGCACAATGAGCAGCATGTGACTGCAGCCAACTTGTTCTGAATTTGGTATGGTGGGGGCTAGAGATGAGTGAGCATACTCGCTAAGGACAATTACTCGATCAAGCATTGCCCTTAGCGAGTACCTGCCCGCTTGGGGGCAAAGATTCGTCTGCCAGCGGCAGGGGAGAGCGGGGGGGAATGGAGGGGAGATCTCTCTCTCCCCCCTCGCTCCCCCCTGCTCACTGCCGCAACTCACCTCTCACTCGCGCCGGCAGCCGAACCTTTTCTTCCAAGTGGGCAGGTACTAGCTAAGGACAATGCTCGCTCGAGTAATTGTCCTTAGTGAGTATGCTCGCTCATCTCTAGTGGGGGCTGGTGCTCCAGTGCTGGATGACATGCCACTGAAGAAGGCCAGTGTGACTTTTTTTGTTTCTTTCACATCCACAAAAATGTTTTTTTGAGTCCTTGAAAACGTCTTCAAAGAGCACAGAGAGTTTGATAGAGTTAGGTCAGAAGTAGGGCCTGTGCCTCCATAGGAGTGAATTGTGAGCTATGAGCATGTATATCCTGATCCTAGCAGAATAGAAGAGCTCCAGGCGTTGAATCCATGAAGCAATGAAGCATATCTCCGCACAGTGTGAGTGATGGGGGAGGGGAGATCCGCAGTTACTACATACAGTATGACTCAGAACTGTCAGGTTTTCCATTTTGGCTGTTACAGATTTCAATCCACATTAGGTAATACTGTTTCTCTAACAAAGTATGCTCCGTTTATTTTTTTTAGTCTACATCTTTCTTTTTAACTTTGTTCAATTTGATAGTACTAAATGCTTATTTACAGTCAGCTCCAGAATTATTGTTAACTGCATGGAAATGAGCTGAAATCAATGTATTAACCCCTTAAAAACCTGGTCCTTTTTTGCCATTTTCAGTTTTTCCTCTCCTCTATTAAAAAACTGTAATTCTTTTGTTTATTCATCGCCGTCGCTGTATGAAGGCTTGTTTTTTGCGGAACGAGTTGTATGTTTCAGTAGTGCTATTTAATGCACCATACAAAATGCTAAAAATCTTTTAAAAAATTCTAAGTGGAGTAAAATGTAATTCCACCATCTTTTGGTGCGTCTTGTTTTTTACGGCTCACAAACTGCAACAAAAATGACACGATAAAAGTTTTTAAAAAAATGTTATTACTTACCTTTTATAAATGATTTAAAACTTTATTAATCTATTTTTTACTTTTTTTTCTGAGTTCCCAGAGGGGACAACTTGTGATGCTTTGATCGCTCCTGCAGTATGATGTAATACCCTAGCATTACATTACACTACGATTGGGCAGGCATTCCATCATGCCACCCCACAGGCATTCTGCCATGACAGCCCTGGGGTCTTTCTTAAGGCCTCCTGCAGACGGCTGGGTCAGATGCCACTGCGAGAATTCTCGTAGCGAGATGTGACATGTACCCCAGCAATGACCCGCGGCTCACCTCCTCCCGGCGTCTCCTTCACTCTGCTATGTGCCAGCTGCCGCCCAGCCGGCACATGCGCAGTGCAGAGGCGGCGCGTCACCAGTGATGTCTCTGTGTGGGTCTCTGCGAGGCTCACACAGAAATAGGACATGCCACTATTTGTTTACCGCGCAAGTTTTCATGCGGTCAAATCGCTGCTGTCTGCGTACGATCGCATTATCTAATGGAGTCCTGTGGCAGCGGGCACGGCCGGAAATTCTACAGGAAATCCCGCCGCGGAATTTCCACCAGTGTGCATTTACACTTAGGCCTCATGTCCACTGGGAAATTTAGGCCCGCGTGGATTCTCCATGCAGAATCCTGCAGCGGGTCCCTCCTTTCCCGCGGACATGAGGCCTGAAAAATGATTTAACTCACCTTTCCGGACGCTGTGGGTTCCCATCTGTCGCGGCCGGATCTTCTTTCCCTCTGCCCGGCGGATGTGCTCGGTACGCCGTCAGCGTGCCGTGCGCATACGCCGCGCACTCTTTTTTTAAACTCCTGCTCTCCCGCGCCGGAGAGCAGAAATTCAGCTGCGGGTGTACTGCGGGACCGGACGGCTTCCATAGGCTTCTATGGAGGCCTGCAGGAGCCATCCGCACAGGAAACCTGCAGAAAATTGAGCACGCTGCGGGTGTTTTCCCGCACGTGCGATCCACGTGGTGGGAAAGGTTGACATCCGCAGGTATTTACTTACCTGCGGATGTCCAATGCATCCATATAGCCGCGGAAACCTCGTGCGGAACACCTTTGTGGATTTCCTAAATCCACTGGACAAATAGATTTAGGAAAATATATCTATATATATTGAAAGATGTCTGAACATGTCTGCACAAGAATAAGCTTGCATAGCAGAAGACATTTTGCTGAATACACATTATTTAAAACAGAAAATATAAAATTAATTGATCTCTTAACATGCTTTAAAGAACACTAAAGTTTGAAAAAATGAAGAGACTGTAAAAAAAAAAAATTATGCCTGATGGAAAAATTCTGATTACATATTTGCATCCAGGACATAAAACTGCACTAGAATCAGTATTCGGTTTTCATGTTGACTAGTGTTATTTCTATAGGAATTTGAACAAATCATCCCATGTAAATGTAGGCGCGACTGAACATGCAGAAAAGTAAATGACGTGTCATTCAGTGTAAACTGGAGCCGTTCACTTCTGAACAATCGTCTTCTTACTGTGAATAGAGGTGGGCGAGCGGAGAGCGCTCCCAGGCCGATTCCACATCCATCCCGGCAGCACTGTGAGCGATGCCAGCGATACTTACTCCTGTTTAACAGTTCAGGAGCGAACTTCACTGGGGACAAAGGTTGGGCCTTTTTTGCCCATGGATGCGAGGCATTTTCATGTGAACAGCGTCGCAGCCCTGCGGGGGTTCCCTTCATCCCATTGCTTTAATGCGGTAGCAGCAGCGCCGACCCCTTTGAAAGAAATGGGAGAAGATCACGCTCCTCTGCCACTGCTGTGACAACTGTGGCAGGGGATTCCCTCATCCCCGTGGGGAGTCCCCTCATCACTGAACACCCTGCCACTGCTGTCACAGTGTTCAGTGATGAGGGGACTCCTCGCAGGGATGAAGGAATCCCTTGCCACAGCTGTTACAGCAGTGGCAAAGGCGCGTGATCTTCTCCCTATGTTTTCAATGAGGCCACCGCTGCTGCTGCAGGCCCCATTGGCAACAGGGTGAGGCCTGTAGATGTGACAGCATCCAGGGGTTTCACATCAAAGGAATCCCCTGCTGTAGCTGCCACAGCCGTAGCAGGGGATAGCGATCCTCTCATTGCTTTCAATGGGCGATATCGCAAAAACAATAGGCATGCTACAATTTCTTTCACGCAGTATCGCACGAGTGAAAACATCGCAAATTAGAATGAAACCATTATAATTCATTGGTTTCATAATCCTGCATTTTCACTCACTTTTGCATCGAAGGAAAAATGAGAGATTTCCTCGCCAGTGTGAAGGGGCCCTAAGGGTAGTTTCACACGGGTGAGAAAATTGCGTGATTTTCGCCTGATGCGAGAGTCAGTAAAAAAGCATATTATGAAACCAATGATTTTCAATGGTTTCCTTCCCATCTGCGATATTTTCACTGATGCGATGTTGAGAGAACAAAAAATCGTCGCATGCTCTATCTTTCATGCTCTATCTTTCTCTATCTTTTAACTCCTATGTTTCACTATGGAGACCTCCTCTTTATTGCATTGCAACGCAACAAACGCATGTTGCATTGTGATTTTAATATTAGAAAGTCCTATTGACTTTCGCGATAAAAAAAAATCATGCGATTTTATCGCGGACACAGCTATGTGATGCGAGATTATTAAAAAAAAAAAGCAATGCTGACACCCAAAAATTGCAGGAATAAACACTCGATTTTTCAGCGATTGTCTTGCGGCAAAATAATATCGTGATCACCCATGTGAAACTAGCCTACGAGTTAAATTACACCGACGAGACAGAGAATACTAGACTCAGAACTAGACACACGATTTTGTTGTAGTTTTTGATGCAGATTTTCTGCTGGGGAAAGTCCACATCATTTCCTTTCTGTGTGACCACACCCTTCAATTATTCTATGCTTTAGGCCCAATGCACACGGCTGGATTTGCACTGTAGAATCCGGAGCGGGCATCCGCCTCCGGATTTCGCAGCACATACTGGCCATAGCATCCAATGTAAAAGCGTGTCTCCATGCCCACAAGCGGAAATTAATTTGCGATTTTTCGCTCGCAGGGGAAAAAATCGCAGCATACTCTATTTTGAGACGGATTCCGTGCGGATGGCTTCTAGTGAAGTCAATGGAAGCCATCCGTCTCGCGGATCTTCTGCAATCATCATTATGGAAAGGCCATGGAATCCACATCATTGCATAGCGACGGCACGGTCACATCTCTACTGCACATGTGCGCCGAGGCGATAGCCTGCACATCTGCAGCACAGACGATAACCATCCGGACAGGCACGCAGGGTTCACCGGTTGGGCACCAGGTCGGATTCTGCTGCAGGATCCCAAATCGGAATCCGACCCGGTTGTGTGCAGCCAGCCTTGAGATTTTTAATCATAGGTCCTCATTTTGCTTGATGGTAATAACCAACTATTATTTTTATTATTAATTTCCTGATCTGTGCAGGTCTGCAACCTTTTGCCCAATTTCAGTTAACTGGACTTTTTTCCAGCGCAGTTGCTAGGTGATGACGTGGGTACCCGCGATCTATACACAATGTCAATTGCGGACAGGCTGTGGGACGTATGGCTTCCATTGACTTCAATGGAAGCTGTCCTGGCAGACACCGCATAAAAATAAAGCATGCTGCGATTTTGCCTCTGCAACTGGTTTTCGCAAGTGTGCAATAAGAAGCGATTTTCCATAGCAAGCTATGAACAGACGCTGAACGCAGATTTCGCAATGCAAATCTGTTTGTGTGCTGCGCAGGACATTGCACAACACAAGTCCTGTTTTTGTGCGAGACTCACACAAAAATAGGACACACAGTGACTTTTCAGACTCGGACTACTGGTCCGAGTGAAACATCACTCATGTGAAAGAACCAATTCAAATGAGAGGGCTCTTCTTCAGGGCACGTTTGGTCAGTGTCAGACACACACACAGAACTCACATGGGAATATCAGCCGTGTGAATACAGCCTAGTATACCACAGCATTGTACGCTTCGCAGCCCATACGCTCTGCAGCAGAGATCGAGTACGGGCTGAGAAAGGCACTGCGCATGTCCAGGAATACGACGTCACAGACAAGCGCAGTGTGATTTTATTTTTTTTTACAAATTTCAAGGGCTGCGTATGATATGTGGAGAAATAGAGCATACTGTCCAGCCCTAACAGTTATAAGAAACTGTTAGACACATCATATGACTGGTTCATGTCATATGCTTGTTTTGCACAATTTCTTGAGGAATGCCAATAATTCTGGAATTAACTATAGGGATGTTTTCAAATTAACATGTTTACCCAGTTTTTGCTTAATAATCACATTCCTGTTCTAAATGTCTTTTTGTAGCTGCGTTTTCAGGTCTCATGAACCTCCATGAATTGGATTTGTCAGAAAACAAGCTCTGCAATTTCCAGTATGGTGTCCTGGAAGATTTGTACTTCTTGAGAAAGCTATGGCTTAGAGACAACCCGTGGAGGTGTGATTACAACATTCATTACTTGTTCTACTGGCTAAAACATCATTACAATGTCAATTACAACGGCTTGGAGTGTAAGGAGCCACAAGAGTACAAAGGATGGTTTGTTGGGAAGTATGTCAGGAGTTACTATGAAGAATGTCCAAATGACAGATTCCAGGTTCATGCAGGGATTAATGAAGACGATTGGGAGAAACTCGAAGACACAAAGCATAAAACTCAAATTGAGTCAGCAAAAACACAAGGTGTTTTATTAACAGTGTTAACCCCTTAATGACGCGGCCCTTTTTTTTCCCATTTTTGTTTTTTCCACCCCCCTTTAAAAAAATCGTAACTCCTTTATTTATCCATTGATGTCGCTGTATGAGGGCTTGTTTTTTGCGGGACGAGTTGTATTTTTCAATGGTGCTATTTAAAGTACCATATAATGTACTGAAAAACTTAAAAAAAATTCTAAGTGGAGTAAAATGAAAAAAAAATGACATTTCGCCATCTTTTAGTGCGTCTTGTTTCTACGGCGCACAAACAGCAAAAAAAAATGACATGATAACTTTTTTCTATGGGTCGGTACGATTACTATGATACCAAGCTTGTATAGTCTTTTTTTTTACCATACTCCTCTTTTTTTTTCAGACATTTAATTTTTTTCAATTATTTTCTGCGGTCATTTTGTGCGCGCAATAACTTTTTTATTTTTCCGTCGACGTAGTTTAGCAAGGGCTCGTTTTTTGCGGGATGTTCTGTAGTTTCTGATAGTACCAATTTGGAGTACATACGACTTTTTGATCGCTTTTTATTGCATTTTTTCTGGGAGACAGGGTAAAGTGTATTTCTGGCGTTATTTTTTTTTTTCGGACGACGTTCACCGTGCGGGAAAAATAATGCGCTACTTTGATAGGTCGGACTTTTACGGACGCGGCGATACCAAATATGTATTTTTATTGTATGGTTTAGATTTTTTAATAATAGATATGGCAAAAGGGGGGTGATTTAAACTTTTGCAACTTTTTTTTTTTTCAATTAAAAAAAACTTTATTGATTTTTTTTTTACATTGCTTTGAAGTCCCCCTGCGGGACTTTAATATGCGATGCTTTGATTGCTCCTGCAGTATGACGTAATGCTATAGCATTACGTCATACTGCTTTTTGACAGGCAGCCTATGAAGCCACCCCACGGGGATGGCTTCATAGTCAGTCTGTTAAGGCAGCCCTGGGGCCTTTCATTAGGCCCCCGGCTGCCATGACACCTGCACGGCTCCCCCGATCTTACCGCGGGGGGGCCGTGCGGGACCCCGGATTTAAATGCCGCTGTCAGAATTGTCAGTGGCATTGAAATGGTTAATAGCCGCGATCGGCCGCGCGGCCGCGATCGGCTATTGCCCGCGGGTGTCAGCTGTTATAAACAGCTGACGCCCGCACTGTATGAAGAGAGGTTGCCACGCAACCTCTCTTTATACATACCCCGCGACTCAATGACGTACCTATACGTCATTGGTCGTTAAGAGGTTAATAAGGGAGATGGAATAAATCCTCCACAGTGCCACCTATTGAAAGGTAGCATTCCTTCAAGCCAAAGTCAGACTTTTTATACAAGCCTTGTTACAATGACTGGGATTAACAGTGTTAACTTAATTTACTGACTATTTTTTTGATATTTTTGCTTACAGAAAAGAATGTATTTTAGTTAAATTCTACAATTACTTTTTTATAAAGATTATTGCAGATTACAATGTATGAGATCTGTGAAAAGGACTATTAAAATGGGATCAACAAGCAAAATTAGCTCTGTGCATTAAGTTAGAGTTACAATGTCAACTGTACTTCAAACAAGATAAAACTGTAGATTAGTATGAGCTGTATCTATCTGGGACTACCTAAATGAATAGTAGGCTGTCTTGTCACTCTTGCAGCACAACAAAACATGAGTAGATGTACTGTTATTGACAAGATGTGTTTATTATGTAAGGGTGCATTTACACTGCAAAGATTATCGCTCAAAAGATGGCTTTTGAGCGATCATTTTGCATAAACTACTACTACAGTGGAGCTGTAATCAGGGAACAGACCTCCCACTGTTTCCCGATTACTTTCGCTTTGATCTGCCAGCGGGGCTGACAGCTGAGAACAGCTGATACAATGTTATCAGCTGTAATCAGCTATCCCTGGGCAGAGCACAGAATGCGGTCCTGCTTATCAGCTGTTCTGCCGAATGATGGTTTTCAAGCAGAACTGGAAACCTTTGTTCGGCAGAAAACGAAAAGATGGGCGTATTTACACACAACAATTATCGCTGAAAAGCAATCTTTTGAGCGATAATCGTTGTGTCTAAATGGGCCTTAAGATGGAGTAACATCCTGATAACTAGAACTTAACAAATTTGAGAGAAACAGTTTACTAGTAATTTCCTGCCAAACAAAAAAAAACAGACATATTTTCTTACTGAGAAAAACAGCTGTTGTCAAACAACTTCAATGTCAGTCATTTTGGCAGAACTTAAAGGGGTTGTCCCGCAAAAGCAAGTGAAGTTAAACACTTCTGTATGGCCATATAAATGCACTTTGTAATATACATCGTGCATTAAATATTGGCCATACAGAAGTTATATACTTACCTACAGGGGGTCTCCCCCCCCCCTCTGTTGGCGTCCCCGTCTCCCTGGCAAAGGCTGAATCCTTCTCCTGGCTCGAATAGACGCGCTTGCGCAATCTGCCTCTTCTGTCCCGTTGAATGGGGCCGCTCCAGCGTGCGCGCGCCGCACAGTTGGTCTGCGCATGCGCAGATGACCTGTGCGGTGCGAGCACGCTGAAGCGGCCCCATTCAATGGGACAGAAGAGGCAGACTGCGCAAGCGCGTCTAATCAAGGAGAAGGATTCGGTCGGCGCCAGGGAGACGGGGACGCCAACACAAGGGGGGGGGGGGGGGAGACCCCCTGTAGGTAAGTATATAACTTCTGTATGGCCAATATTTAATGCACGATGTATATTACAAAGTGCATTTATATGGCCATACAGAAGTGTTTAACTTCACTTGCTTTTGCAGGACAACCCCTTTAAGGCAATGGCCTACAAATGTAATAAATAGGTTTTCTTCCATGATATTAGATACGTGCCAGACAAAACCCATTAACATTTGATCGGTAAATCCCGCAGGCAGGATTTTCAGAGACAAATCTAATGTCTATGGGCAGCTTAGACCTTGCTGTATTGTTCATGCCATATATTCTCTTTTGTAACTTGACTGCACTTCATCTTTCTTTTACAAAAACAGCTATTACATTTCACAGAGGTAAATTATACGTTAAATCAGAGGCGTAACTTGAAGCTCCTGGGCCCCAATGCAAAACCTGTAACAGGACCCCCAACTATAATGCTTCATTCATAGCACTGGGCTCCCTATATGGAGAGGAGAGGCCTTATGGGCCCCCTAAGGCTCTTGGGCCCGGGTGCAACCGCATCGCCTGCACCCTCTATAGTTACGCCCCTGCGTTAAATCACATTACATCTGTATTTGAGAGAACAAACATAATCCTACAACTATTTAAAAAAGCAAAAACTTTATTACGGTAATTGTATATATAGTAATAAAATATGTATATGAGATTATTAGCTTTGTAATATACTGCTTTACAATGCTGTAAACTATGCAAGAACACAAACCAGTGTCATATATTTAAACAGGAAACTACTTTCCAACATATGTATTGAATGTGTGACTCTTTGTATTATCAACAGTACCAGTAGTTTTAGGACTTTTAATAAACAACCTTTTTTTGTATTACATTTTTTAAACTTGATGACAATAGAATAAAATCAGCATTTTCAGATACTGGTGAGTTATAATGAAAAAAGTGCCTGAAAAAAAGTATCAGACTTATTTCATATGTAAATCTAAAGCGCAAAGTGTATAGTTTAATATGACCATAACTGAAAGTCTTACCTCAAGTGAGAACTCTATGTAAAGAGTAATTTCACATCTGATTACCAACTGCTGTAATACAGACTACAATAGTTCCACCTCTTTGTAGGTTCCATGACATTTGACAAGAACATCTATTTTGGCCATGTTTTTGTATGAAGTTGCAGGTTTTATGATTTTTCTTGTTAAATAAATCCTAGATAAATCTTTTAAAAACATTTACAAATATGTTAAGGAAAACACTCATACCTATGCCTTTAAATGTAGACCAATGTAGCGTTGAACATCTCCGGAAATTTAAACGTATGACATAAGGACGACACTTTCGTAAGATGTTCATCACAAATTTGTCTTGAATGCGATGTCTAACGGAGGATAAATCAATCTACAAATAAGAAATCATATGCATTATATTATGAAAGTACTCATTCTGTTTAATGAAGACGTGTAAGCCCTCCTAACATGTCTGTCTTAGTAAATCAATAGTATATACTCTTCATGAACTAATTCTGGAGCATCTTTGCACCGAACTCCTCGTTGTGCCGTTCCTCCATTAAGGTACCTTTACAGAGAATGATTATTGCTTGAATAGTTAGTGGAAACAGTAAATTCGAACAATAGTTGTCCTGTGTACAAGGGGCCACTAAGAGGGCACTTAGCCAAAAAACTCTTATTTGTTGGAGTCACTTGTTTTTTACCTTACCTAAAAAAACAAGTGATTGTTGGCCAGTACAGACGGACGACAAAGATTTCTGTTTTACTGTGAATGGAGGCAGGCGGAAAGAAGAGATCTCCATTCTGCTCATCCTCTATTCACAGGACGACAATCGCTCCTGTGTAGAAGCCCAGAAGCGATAGCTGCTAGAATGGCTGTCAAGTGCTTCTGCCCCCGACCGTCGTCCCGTGCAAAGAGACCTTTATTTTTCCTGGAAATGTCTAAATTGACAAGTCTGAAACTATGCAATCAATGCTGTAAAAATATGTAGAGGGTAGAGATGAGCGAGTGTACTCGCTAAGGCAAACTACTCGAGCGAGTAGTGCCTTATGCGAGTACCTGCCTGCTCATCTCAAAAGATTCGGGTGCCGGCAGGGCAGAGCGGTGAGTTGCGGGAGATCTCCCCCCCCCCCGTTCCTCCTCGCTCTCCCCCGCCGCTCCCCGCCCCCCGCTAGCACCCGAATCTTTTGAGACGAGCGGGCAGGTACTCGCATAAGGCACAACTCGCTCAAGTAGTTTGCCTTAGCGAGTACGCTCGCTCATCTCTAGTAGAGAGATACCCCACTGAATTGGCAAAAGATAACAATCATTTGCCAATTTATACATGCTTTCAGGAGGAATAACAGGACCAGAGGTCTAAGAAAAGATGCTCCAGCATTGCTATTACACGGGGAATATACCACATATTTACTAAAACAGGTATGTCAGGAAGACTGACAGACCCTCCTTAATTTGATTTTCCTTTTTCTCTATTTATGGGTTTGCAATCAAAATTATTCAACCCCCATTGCAAAATAAGTTTATTTACCAAATGTACAAACTTTCAGCTGTTTGTAAAAAAAAAACAAAAAACAATCAAACAGGAAAAATGTAAATATCTCAACACAACTAATATAACAAGTAATTTATCCAAATCTAACAAAAAATGCCACTTTTAATGACTTCTGCAATCTCAGAATTTTTCAACCCCTTCGTGGCAAGTGTCTTTGGTACTTAGTAAAGCACCCTCTTTCCTGCTATGGCCTGCTGCTAACATGATGTGTAGTCAGAAACTAGTTTTTGACAGCATTCTTAAGGCCTCCTGTCCACGGGCGGATTTTTCACTGCGTTTCCCGCGGCAATAATCTGGCCGCGGGAAGTGCCGTGAACGCTTTCCATAGACTTACTATGGAAAGTGCAGCTCTGCTGTCCACGAGCGAAGAATCATAGCGATTCTCCGCTCACGGGATTTAAATGGCAGCATGCTGCGATTTGCCATGATTCTCCGCGGTGAGCCTATCTGTCAGATAGGCTCAGCACGGAGAGCTGTCAGCTCTCCCCTGCTTCCTGGGGGCGGCTCTTGAGGCGGAGATCTGCCGCAGGATATCGCTACGCCCGTGGACAGGAGGCCTAAGAAATCTTAGCCTGTTCCTCATGTTTAATGGCTTCTAGTTCACTAATATTCTTGATTTTGCTTTGCTTGTTGCACCTGCCTGCCTCACAACCCACTAAAGACTTTCTATGGGGGTTCAAGTAAGGCGACTGACGGCCATTCCAGAATCTTTGAGGCATGCTAGGGATCACTGTCTTGTTGAAAGGTCCAATGATGTCCAAACTTCACATTTCACACAGAAGGCATGACATTTTGCCCTCCACATGCTACAGGTTTACAATGCCAAAGGAAGCAAAGCAGCCCCAGAGCATGACTGAGCCACCACCCTGCTCACTGTAGGTAGAGTGTTCTTTGCAGTATATGCTTCATTTTACCTCCCCTAGACATATCCCTGATCCATAAATCCATCTATTTAATGTTTTTTTTTATTTCAAGCACACCTGATGCAATAATGAAGCCCTTGATTAGTTGCATTAGGTGTGCTTGAGACAACATGTAATTTGCAAATATTTGCTCTTAGGAGGGATTCTATTCAGAGAGTGTTGAACAATTCTGAGACTGCAGTAATCATTGAAAGTGGCATTTTTTGTTTATTTGGAGAAATCACTTGTTATATTAGTTGTGCTGAGCTATATTCCTATATATTCCCCAGCAGGATCATCTTTCCATTGGCCAATGTGGGTGGGGTTTAAATCTGATGCTGTTACCACACTGTGGACTCCCAGCCTACAGCTTTACACAGTTAGTTCTGTTATAACAATAATAAAATAAACTGTTCCCCTATCTCCCTTCTATGTAAATTGCTACTACAATAAAAAAAATGTATCTTAAAATGTGGAGAGCCTATCCAGAGGGATAATCAGAAGAAAAAAAAGAAGCTGCTGTTTACCATACTTATTTAATGTTCCTGTATTTTAAAAAGTTTAATGACTATAGTAATTACACTAAGGCCGTCTGCGAGAATTCTTGCAGCAGGACCCGACCCCAGCCCCTGCAGGGACCAGTGCGACGCTCACCTCTACCTCCGCTCCGGCTCTTTGATGTTCCGGCTGCCGGCCAGCCGGTGCATGCGCAGAGCAGAGCCGGGGCGCCGGGAGAGACATTTCTGTGCGGGCCTCTGCGAGACCTGCACAGAAATAGAGCATGCCGCAATTTGTTTCACGCGGACAAATCACGTCCATCTGCCTGGGATTGTGGGGTTTTTTTTATGCAATCCTATGGCAGCTTTCACGGGCGCAAATTCTGCGGGAAATCCCGCCGCAGAATTTTCGCCGTGTGCAGGGGGCCTAACATAAGTATAAAACATATCACCTAAAAATATTACAAAGTAGTAGATATTTTTATGTCTTCATAGCTTTTTATGTATAAAAACCTGCTGTAAACTTACACTGTTCCAGAGTGAACTGTTTTGAGTTATTATCTTCCAAGATCTGCAAACTTGGGCACTCCTTGCTAGATCTATCAAATTCATAAAGCCAAATATCTGTAGGAAAATACAGCAAAGCTTATTATGACAGCATATCACATCATGGAAACTATAAAAAAGAAATATTAGAAAACAAAGCTAACACAGTGTTTTTAGAAGAGGCAGTAAGAAAATTCTACCATGCCTCTATTGTATGTAGAGATATAAAGTTTGCTTTTTAGGGTACGTTCACATACAGTGCAAATATTGCAGATTTTCTGCAGCGGAAAATCTGCACCAAAATCTGCATCATTTCCACTTCAAAAAATTCATGAAAACCCACACCACTGGTGCCGCTTTTTGGGGAAGATCCGCAACAGTTGCTCATTCTGTCATATGGCAGATCCGTTCTGGGCAGGGATTCCGTTTTCCTGCACTCATGGCAAAACAGGAAAAGTTAATAAGGAGCTATGTGAATGAGTCCTTACAAGTGTGTCATTTAAAGGACTTAAATATGTGTGTTTTAAACAGGATCATTCATGGTGCAAGCCCTGTTTCTAAGGGGTGGTCTCTGAATTTGGTATTAATCATGAATCCAGTTGAAATGCAAGTCAAGCAACAAGGTGCTAGGTTAACATTTCGTAAAGGATACCATAGTGGAGCCTAAAGTTGATTTACCCGACAGCTTTTCAGGTAAAATGCAGGATTTTGTATCCTTTCGTGAATCTTGTAAAGTAAATTTTAATCTCTAACCCTTGTCCTCTGGAATCATAATTTCATATTTACTTTCGAGTAACCCTCAAGCACGGGTGTTTTCCTTGCCACCATCTACTGAAGCCCTCTCATCTGTGGATCATTTTTATTCTACCCTAGAATTATTGTATGATGATCCTAATAGAGTATCTTTAGCTAAAAATAAGATCAGAATGTTATGCCAAGGAAAGTCACTCATAGAAGTCACTCATTGTGCAGAATTCCGCAAGTGGACCAATGAAACCCAATGGAATGATTCTTACTAAACAGTCAATTGTCTTTTTGTTTGTCGGACAAAAATTAAAGACCTCATGATTTCATGCCTAAAAAAACTTGATGAGGCTATTACTCAAGCCATTTGTATAGGGCAGCGGGTAAATGCCCATTTACACGAGCCGATGATCGCTCAAAGGACAGTTTGAGTGACAGCTTTGAGCGATCATTCTGCATAAACGTTTAAGTAGCTACTCAGCTACTTAAGAGCAATTAAGTGTGCCAATGAAGCCTTAGCTGAAAGCAGTTAGTAGCCTAAGGGCTCTTATCTGCTTTCAGATCCTATGTTCTCCAGTGGGAAACAATGCTATCAGCACTCCCCATGGAGAACTGCTGATAAGGCTAAAGGACGATTTTTAGGTTGGACTGAATTTAACAATCAGCTAGCAGTACGCGAAAAGTACACGATGGTCGCACATTTAGACGCAACGATTATCGCTAAAACGATCGCCTTTTAGCGATTATCGTCTCATGTAAATGGGCCTTTAGAGACAGGGCTAATGAACTAACTGAATCTGTAACTAGAGTGATGTCAGACTCTGAGAATCCGGTGCATTATCTAAAAAGAAAAAAAGAGGAGAGAGGTTTATCAAGTTTTTATTGTGGCTGGGTAGAACATTTTGTAGAGTTGTCCAATGAGTAATACTCGGTCAGAAAACTAAATGACCTGGATGATAGAGGGAAGACTCCTCTGGGCCTTCAAATTGCTTGGATGTCATCTTCTAGGCTATTTTGCCTGGCTGAAATATTACTGAACACTGGCATACTCCTAGTGACTTTATTTCTGGATAGTGGTGCTGGACTTTGAGTTACTAGGATTTGGCTGTTTATTTTGATCTTTTTATAAAGCTTTTAGATAATCCTATTTTTCTCTCACCTTGGAAACCCTATGAAAGAGCTCTCCAGTGATTCAGATATAGTATCTGATGGTTGGGCCCCCCCAGGCCAAAGGATTTTCTAAATGCGACTGGGGAAAACAAGGTTTGAGTACAAGTAGTCAGGGTTTTCCTCATGACCCAACTGGGGAAAGCCCTCAGGCACCCCAGCTGCTGATGTGCCTCATGATGAAAGGAAAGGACTGACTGCGCTATATCAAAGCTCACATACCGGTACTAGCAACCCTGTTGTTGATTGGGACCACGAGTATATTCAAATGGAAGCCTGGTTGTTGGCATAGGTTTTTTCCTGTTAAAATAGCTACAATTCAGACCAAGGCATTGCTAGATTTTATTAGAGATTTCTTGGATGTATTCTCTAAATAGGAAGCTGATAAATTACCTCGGCACAGGCGATTGCACCACTGATCTCATTCCTGACTGTAAACTTCCTAAAAGTCAAGCATATAATTTGTCGGGACCTGAGAGACAAGACTTAAAAGTTTATATTGCAAACAGTCTCAAGAAAAATGATATACTTCCTTCTAGCTCTTATCTAGCTGCTGGATTCTTCTTCATTAAGAATTAATAATAGGGGATTGTAGCCTTGCCTTAATTTTAGAGAACTAAATAAGATTACTAAACGCAATCCCCAACGTTTTTAACCAGCTGACTGGAGTTAGCTGGTTCTCAAAATTAGATTTGTATGGGGCATATAATCGGATACGAGTGGAAAAGGGCATTTAACACTCCAGAGGGTAATTTTGAAAATCTGGTAATGCCTTTTAGTTTGACAAATGTGCCTGCTGTGTTTCAGGCACTTATCAATGTTCAGTTTATCGCACATTTCGTGTTGGTGTATGTCGATGATATCCTCATCCTATCCCCAGATGTCACCTCTCATGTCTCTCATGTCCAGCAGGTTTTGCAAGTACTTTGTGATAATGTATATGCCAAGATAGAAATGTTCTTTTGCTGTCCAGATCTCTTTTCTTAGTCATGTCATAGCTCTCTTAGGTTTCAGAATGGATCCAGCTAAAGCTTGTGCAATTCTGGATAGGGCACAGCCAAAAAACCTTGAGGGACTAATAACACGAACCTTCTGGTGGCACACCATGAGACATGATATTTACAGTTATATTGGTGCTGGTGGTGTTTCTGCCAGACTCAAATTTCTTCATAACCTTCCTGTCACCTGTACCTGAAAAACCATAGACCTACTTGTCCATGGATTTTATTGCTGACTTACCTTCTTTCAAAGAGAATATTATTGTTTGGGTGACTGTGGATCGATTTAACAAAATGTGTCATTTAGCAAAAAGTGTCACTTTTTCCCGGCTTCACATTGCAATGTCCTGTCTTTAGGCATTCTCTCAGAACGCATCGTCCTTTGTTTTCAATGGGACAGGGAAACGCATTGCACAGCGTGCGATGTGGATGCGAGGCTTCCCATTGAAAACAATGGGAAACATTTGCCAATCCTTTGACGCGGCTGAAAGCTGCTCTGGAGGATCACAACCTTACCGAAGTGATGAGTGATGTTTTTGTTTTTTTCAACAGAAAAACGCCTCCCATCTGCCAGTACATCGCACGTCCATGAGCTCAGCTGTGTGTAGGGAGCCTTATGATGTTTTGAAGGCAAAGGGTGATCACACCAAATATTGATTTGATTTAAATTTTTTTTGTTCATTCACTTTGTATTCTATTAATTGACAGAAATAACCTATTAACATTTCTATTTTTTTCAAGGATTTTTACTTTGCAGCATTTTTTCCACACCTGCCTAAAACTTTTGCACAGTACTATAGATGTATGACATTTCGTATTTTGCAGGATGAGTTGCAGTTTTTATAGGAACCAATCTTGGGTTTTCGATGTATATAATGTATTAACTAAAATATTTAGTGGAATTAGCAATAGTGCAAAGCTTTCAGACACACAAAATACTCAAGGTAAACCAATGTGGATGGCCCTTTGCATGTTGCCCCACTCGCCTACTTTTGTAGATACTGGTAAAAACTTTAAAAAGCCTCAGTAGGCTTTTCTCTTATTCTGCCGTGCCCCCACAGTACCATAAACTAAGTTCTAGTGCTTTTCAGAGTCCCATGCACACATTCTGCTCAGATTTTCGTGCTGCGCGTCAACTTCAGAGGCGAACACCGCTGAATCGTTGGAGCAGATGAGTATAAAAATACCTCACCTGGCTCACTGTCACCTCTCCTAACAGCACTAGAACTTAGTTTATGGTGCTGGGGGAAAGTGACAGGCTCCCTTTGATTCCCAACAACCATCATTTAGAATTATAGAATCTAGCAGTAGATTTTGGCCACCATCTTCTGTAGCTGGGACTTGGTAATAGCTCAAGGAAATAGTATTTTTTTAAATTTTCAATTATGTGATTGGAGCTGGCTCTATGTATATATTACAGTAGATTCTAGCTACTCCCAACAGGGAGGAAAAAAATGGAAAACAAGGCTAATGTGGCTGTAATATTCACATGATTTTGTAATATTACCGGAGAAGGTGAGTATTCAGTCTAATAGTAAGAAATGTTTAACAGAGAGAAAAAGCTTGAGGTTTGCATATATGCTGAATTTTCAACAGGCAGAGCTAATCCTTTATATTGTTATATCTAAATGAAACAATTTTTTGGTGCTGCTATAGGACATATCAAACCAGCTCCTCTCTAAAGCTCTTGAACAAGCCTTTACATATTGTAATTCTATACTACTACATCAGTACAAATAACCCAGAAACCAGATCATACATTCCAGCTGAATTATATAATGTTATATAACTAAAACCTCAGAACTGTTAGACAGAACACAAAACAGAGTAGTCTAAACATGCAGCCCATAGAGGACAAGCAGGATTCAACTCCCAGGGAGAAAACCGCTTTGCAGGAGAAAACTTATCTGTATGTTTTAACAAATTCTGAAGGCAGAACTGGTTCTGAGCGGTTTGTCTGTGTACTAAGTTATAACATTCTTGGGGGAGGGAGTTAGATCAAGTCACAAAAAACATGTTTCAATGTAGTACTGAAAAAAGCAACTAATGTATCTAATTGTTGTTTGAGGTTACAAGCCATTTCATTTACCGATGTGAATCTAAACTGGGCTTAACACAAAATAAAGTAAAATGTGTAATAAATTAGAAAACACTACATGTGCCATGGGAATGTTTCTTGCTACAGTTGAATAAAAGCACGTAACCACGTGGATTGGAAATTCTATTCTAACATGACTAAGCATCTAAATCGAAAATAGACAAATGTACCAGGATAATTCATTGACTGTGTTGTTATAAGCCAGCATATGGCTAAGGCAGATTTACACGGGCTGAAAATCGGCCTGCTGCAACGAACACCAATGTAGATTGGCGCCTGTTCACTGCCAGCAATCGTTAATACAATCATTTGTCCACATTGAGCTGTCATTGGTCAGCTACACAACACAGTAGACAAATGTCCATCCAGTTCAGCCTTTTTCCCCATGTTGATCCAGAGAAAATAAATATTAAAAAAAACCACTGAGGTAGCGCCAATTTACCCCTTCCTGGGGGAAAAAAGTCCTTCCTGACTCCATAATGGTAGTCATAATAATTCCTGGATCAATACTCTTCAGAGAAGTTCCTTCCAGACCCAAGTCCGGCAGTTGAAAGGTCCCCTTATCAACAACCCATTCTGACTATTTAATGCCTATAACCTGTAATATCATAGTGCTCTAAGAAGACGTCCAGACCCCTCTTAAACATCTCTATTGATTTTGCCATCACCACGTCCTCAGGCAGAGAGTTCCATAGTCTCACTGCTTTTACAGTAAATAACCCCCTTCTATGTTGGTGATAAATATTCTACAGTAAGGCCTAATGCACACGGCCACATTTCCGCCCCGTTTCACTGCAGCTATTAGGTTCTATTGAACCTAATAGCTCAATGTACATGCTGCGGAATTCCACCGCGGAATTCCACAGCATGAAATTACCCGCAACATTTCCTATTTGCTGCGGGGATACGCACATACGACTTCCATTGCAGTCAATGGAAGCCGCCCGTCACGCTATACTTCCGCTGTAGCACAGCAAAAGTATAGCGCGAATACGCACCCCGCCCGCTGCCGGCCGCATCAAATGACGCTGCCGGCTGGTCATGTGACACCGCCGGCGCGTCATGCACTGTACTGCGCATGGGCGCCGGAGCGTCATGCGGGTCTTCAAGCAGCGGATCCGGAGGTGAGTATGGGGTCTTTGGGGGAGCGCCATGACGGACTCCGCTGCGGTATTCCGCTTGCGGAGCCCGTCACAGCCGTGTGCATAAGGCCTTATTGAACATGGTAGCAGCCAAATATTTTAAGGGCTACAGAACCACTGTGATTTTCACAACTTGCTACAAGAATCTACATTGCGTTTTCAAGTATATTACCAATAGGTGGTATTCTATGAGTAAGGATTTAGGAAATACTTTTTTTATTAACAAGTGATAATATTTCATCCTAACGACCTGAAAAAAGGGGAACACTGATGTCAGGTTACAAACATTTAAGATAAGAGTGTGAAGTAATATAAATCATTTTCTTTCAGAAATGATATTGGAGAAAGACCGAATTATACTGCTTAATGTTACACCAAATGCACACTTCACTGGAATTTAAGAATGAAAGGAGTGAAGTTCTCCAAATGGTAATAAGGAATACTACATTGTGTAAGGACCTATATAAGGTGATATCTAATCAGAGAAAATCCCTTTCGGAAAGCAGATGACATATGGTGATCAGCTGATAACTGTGTGTCCCGCTCCCAGCAAACTGCCTATTTTGTGGAGGGAAGCTACTACCAGCCACGTATTATCACATTGTGGCCATACACAGCAACTCTCCATTCTGGCTCATAGAAGGTTGGCCCCATTGGGAGACTTTTCTCTATGACGTCCATTAAAATACTAACGACCACCTGTCTGTGTGTGACTGTGTGAATTATATGTGATGATGCCATAGTCATGTGATCAGTCACCAGGGCTCTGAGCTCCACCCCTGATCACATGATGCTGACATAATCACAGGTCCTAAAACATGCAGAGCCTGACAGCAGCCGTG
The DNA here is from genome assembly GCF_035609145.1 of Eleutherodactylus coqui. Lineage (NCBI taxonomy): Eukaryota > Metazoa > Chordata > Amphibia > Anura > Eleutherodactylidae > Eleutherodactylus > Eleutherodactylus coqui. The sequence goes on along the minus strand of NC_089838.1, from coordinate 175,925,574 downwards.
TGCTTACAGGACCTGTAACAATGTCACCGTCATGTGATCAGGGATGGAGCTCAGAGCCCAGGTGAATGATCACATGATTGTAAATCCAAAAGAAGAGAAGTGGCAGCAAAAATAGGTGCAAAAGTAGTAAACAGACTTGACAAAGACCCACAGGGTTGAAAAGTAGCTGTTTGACTTTGGTATGGAAAAATAAAGTCTGTTTATTACTTTTGCACCTATCTCTCCTGCCACTTCTCTTCTTTTGGATTTGCTCTGAGAATGGTGATTCAAGTTCTTAAGTGGCTGTTGCATTATTTCCAGTCCTACCTGATTGGGATTCAATGATGTGCTGCTGGTAAGCCTTTCTCTTTACATTGATCATATGATGGTGACATTATCACAGGTCCTGTAAGCATATGGCTGCTGTCAGGCTCTGCTGGTTTAGGACCTGTGACCAACTCCAATCCCTTTTACTATATTATATTAGTAAGTGGCACATTGTGCCACCAGAAACATTGGTACTTGTATTCCCCAATAGGTCACATGGACAGGGGTTCTTTTTATGAGATACCCCCTTTAACCAAAGGTGCACCACTACTAAGTTATACAAGAAAAACAATCAAAGCAGCTAATTCACATACATCATAGACTTTACCAATTGTTAATCAACAGGTAAGAAATGCATCGCTACCCTGTGTAATAAATTAGCCCAATAAACACATAAATCAGTCATTCTGCAGAACATAAATAAATAATGATATAATTTAGATTATTTTATAAAGAGTTCTGACACTGTACAGCATAATCCAGAATAAAAAAAGTATGGTACCTTAAGAACAGCCTTCTGCGGTAGTTGGGAAATATCATCTTCACCTTCCCTCATGGCAGAAGAGCTGACATACCCCAAATCATCCATGTCACCTCTTTCCAAATGCTTGTGAAAATAAAAATGATGACAGAATTAATACAAAGATGTAATCATATTCAGCAGGCATTAGTAAAAAAATGATTATTTCATGGAAAACCCAAGATTTGATAAAAATGTAGAAGTATGACAGTTATTTAGCTTCTGAAAGACTATAGTAACATGCAGTTGCATTTTCTCAGATGTAAAGGCATCTAAGTTTGGTTCATGTTGGCTCATCTGCACGGGGAACAAGTACTGGCAGATCACTTGCATGGCATGCCAGTATTAATAAAAGTCCCTCATGTAACTTTGCCATGTTGTTTAAAAAAAAGAACATTTATTCTTGTGTTTATACATGTCATTTCTTAAAATTGTAGTCCAAATCTTCTTTGTTCAAGCATAAAACTAAATTAAAACACTGCCTGGGATCTTCTGAAACCATAAAAGTTTTATTATGTCTACATTAAACACTTGATAGCTCAGCCTGTAAAACAGCCATTAGAAATTGCTGCTAAAATGGTATGTACTCAAGAGTTGGCAGCTTCAAGTCTACAAGTTTTAATGTGCTACAGAACTTGTCATGTTGAGGGGTAGTGATAAGGAACATTTTACTGCTTTCCATATCTACTACATTCACCACTGTAATTCTTACAGCACACCACTGTATGTGATAACCCGCATTAAATCTGTTGCAATTATCAAACGTTAGGGTATCTTTACACGGGATGAGTGTCATATGAATAAGTGCCAATCAGGCGTCCCACACAGGAGTGATAGTCGTTCAAGTAAATGGAGGCGAAGTGTGCCAGAGATCATTCCAGCTGCCTCCATTCAGAGTAAACAGGAGTTGCTGAACACATTGAGCAGCTACCATTTACAGTTGGATAGTCACTTAGTTTTTCATTTTGCTAAAAACCAAGCAACTCCAACAAGTGAGCAATTTCTTGCTTAGTGCCATGTCGGCGGCTGCGTGTACATGGGACGATTATCACCTGAATTTGCTGCATACAATGACAGTACGGGCGATAATAACCTCATGTAACCAACACTGGCAGTTATTACAAAGGTCAGCACCTGTAGGTGATATTTACCCATTTAATTTCCATAGATCTTGCAACTGCTTTATAGCTCAGTTTCATGAGGACAGAGCTATAATCTGTGAGTACAGTTTAGCTACAGCACTTACAGGATGTCTCCGGTACTCTAAAACACATTTTCTGTCTCATCATTGGTTCACACTGCTGCTTTGCCCCTCCCCCACAGCTCTGCCTCCTCAGATTGGCTGTAGTGCAAATAAACCCAGGTCTATTGCAAGCTCAGTGAATGGACAGCAGAGAGTATCCTTCACAACAAGAATAGATTAAAAGTACAGACTAGAAAACTACCAGTTAGAAAAAGTCGATTACCAAATAACTGTACACATATACAAAGGGGAATGAGCCCATGTGGGGGTGAGCCTGGAGGATCACTTTAAGTAACATATTAAGAAGCATTTTCCACAACAACAAAAAAAATCAAATCTGGAAATATAATCTTTGAGCTGTGGGAAGTGATTTAACATTCTATCCAGCGGTTTCTGAGTCATCATGATTTCCTACATTGTAACAGATACTAGATGGTAACACTATAGTTATTCCTCACTAATGTTATTCTATCTAAGACTGATAATCAGATAAATGTCGGTGTGTGGGGAAGTCTGAATGTTCGTTGGCTGCTGTTGTCATGGAAAACAAGCAACAGAGATATTGGATTTAGAAAAGCGCTGTCAGATGTCTCTTGCAGCTCCTTATTTCCCCTCCCTATATGCCAAACATGCACATATCTCTAATTTGAACATACATGTTTATGTGGAAGTTGGGAAATGTAGCTGCTGGATGCACAACAGCTATATTGTGCATGCTCAGGTTAAGTGTCTGGGTTCACTAGTCCTAGTCTTCTAGCCATAAACCAGGACATTTAAAATTGGGACGAGCCATTATAGGTATATATGTATATAACTAACTTCTGCAGTACCTGGAAGTTTGAATTATGTAGCGAGATTTGATATTTTTTCTAATTGAAAGGGAATACAGCCTTATGAGTAGTGCAAAAAATGGTAAAAACTGTGGTGTTCTGTATGAATAAACATAGACGAATGAATTAATAAATGAATGAATGAATGAATGAATCCTACAACACTACTTATAAATTACAAGAAACGTGCATCTATTCTAACTGCTCACATGCTATTCTTTCTTAAAAAAAAAAAGAAAAAACAGTCAAGTTATGCTTTTTGTTATAGTAAGCCAAACAACATTTTTACATTAACGACTGTTCAGGAAATGTTATATTAGAGCAATATGTACAACACAAATAATTGAAATATGATGCAGCAGACCACAAAGCTAAGGCAGTGATTCAAAGGATATTGACTTTTTCACAGGCACACAGCGCTGTTTGATTTGAATCATCTGGGAAACGGGGATACTCATGGTTGTGAAACATCCAGAAAAATGATGTAATAACACCTGCTTGGCATCACCAAATCCTACCTCTGCTTTTTGAATTTTAGGTATTGAAGTATACAATTGAAAGTCCTGTGCCACTAATCCTCTGTGGTACAGAATGGTTTTGTACAATGAGCAGTGTGTCTTAGCTGTCACTGTTTGGGAGCAACCCCTGAAAATGGTCCAAACAGCTGTTGACCAACTAAACAGAACTGTCATCTCTTTGCACATGTGATGAACATACATAGGAAGCATCATTTCATCTAAAACACATTTTAGCTTTCCTAGATAAACAACAAACGTATAATAAAAACTAATACTTCATATACAAAAGTGATCAGACTTGGTATACCTTGTAATGTGCAAAGCTAGATGCTGTTTGCATTCTTGTCATTTACTATAATACTATGGAATGCATACAAGAAGCTCATACTTTCCAATATTGCTTTTTTAGCAAAACAATGGTTAAATACTGCAGAAAGGTCTTGTCAATTTTCTATAAACATCGTTCTAAAGATGTTTCTCTTCAGATCCATCTCCAAAGCTGTCCATAAACAAGATACATTTTGGTACATTATGCTGAAAATGGTGTGATCTGCCAACAATTGCATCCTGAGCGTCCTCAACAGCAAATAGAAAAGTAAAGATTGGCCATGTTGGTTCTTTTATTCTGCTAGAAGTGTCTGGAGGGGGCTTGTCTTACTTTTCCCTATTCTCTGTTTAACATGTAGACTCAAGCCAACATGTTTTGCATGTTGGGAAAGAACAGCCACCAACTAACTTATTTGTATGGCTAGCTTAAGAAATACAGGCTTATGGGAAGCTGAGATCTATGGTGCTCTTTGGTAGACTCCTCGTGCTATTTTATCTGCCACTGTGTCTGCATATAATCTAGTCACTGTTGGAAAGTATTCCCAGGCTGACAAAATATTTTATTTGCTGAATTTTTTGTTTGTAATCTCTGTCCAAGAAATTGTTCTAACTGGCTGTACAAAATATGCCCAATTACACTTTGTTATAGCTTTCATTTAGGCATTTTACTGCTTGAGCATACTTTGCCGTTCTGAGGGAGAACAAAATATTCTAGTGTTAAAGAAAAATCTAAAAATCTATTTTGAGAACACTTAGAATAATAAAAAAACATACTAGTGCCAATGAAAACCTCCTGCTAGAGGGGATTATTTGATTATTATCTAAGGGTGATCTAACATTGTTTCGCACATACATCACCTATGCAGAAGTGTCATTTAATGAATTTTGTGCTGCAAGAGAAAAGCCATCATCCCCTTACTAAAGATAGCTTTGTTAATGGAAACCTTCTATGCACGTTTACATTTCCAAGTCACTGTGAAAACATGCAGGGTATTTTTAGATCCCAGATAACAATTTTAAGTCCCTTACTTGGTGTAGACGATGGCAAAATTACAACTGTTAGGCTTAGACATACCTCAAAGTACTCTCTTTTCTTTTTGGAATCCTGAGTTTCAGTGTTCCATGCTTTTAAGATTTTTTTCAAGAAGGCATCATCAAAAATACTCTGAATTCTGGTTGAAGCCTCTGGAAGGGAAAACAAAACGCATTTGTTTACTTAAAGGGGTTGTCCCGCGGCAGCAAGTGGGTCTATACACTTCTGTATGGCCATATTAATGCACTTTGTAATGTACATTGTGCATTAATTATGAGCCATACAGAAGTTATAAAAAGTTTTTCACTTACCTGCTCCGTTGCTGGCGTCCTCGTCTCCATGGTTGCCGTCTAATTTTCGCCATCTAATGGCCAAATTAGACGCGCTTGCGCAGTCCGGGTCTTCTTATCTTCTCAATGGGGCTCCGTGTAGCTCCGCCCCGTCACGTGCCGATTCCAGCCAATCAGGAGGCTAGAATCGGCAATGGACCGCACAGAAGCCCTGCGGTCCACGGAGGGAGAAGATGCCGGCGGCCATCTTCACCGGGTAAGTAAGAAGTCACCGGAGCGCGGGGATTCAGGTAAGCGCTGTCCGGTGATCTTTTTTAACCCCTGCATCGGGGTTGTCTCGCGCCGAACGGGGGGGGGTTGAAAAAAAAACAACGCGGGACAACCCCTTTAAGAGAATGTGTTTTCACTGAGACATCTGCTTTCAAAGTTCTGGGACTCACCATGTCAATGAGATCTTATAGATTTAGCAAATAGAGCATTAATAGAGGTCGTCATTTCACATATAATTTAAAAAGGAACCTGTTATTATCATCTCATCCCTAAAACTAACTTCACTGGCTGGTAGGGGATGGACATTCCATCACTTCTAATCCCCTCTCTTTTCCTAATGAGCCCATGTACCTCTATAATTAGAGTCCAAAGTTATATGTTGCTATATGCAGAAGAGCAGAAAAGAGTCACCTGGCCAAGAAGAGTCATGTTGATTTGTGAGCTACCAAGCAAACCAAATCCACATTCTCAGGATTACAAGGTTTTCTCTATAAAGAGAAAGGGGACGTGGTTAGTTTGGTAGCTCATAAATCAGGATAACTCTTCTTGACCAGATGACTCTTCTTTCCTCATTTGCGGAGGTACATGAGCTCATCAGGAAAAAAGAGGGCACTAGAAGCGTTTGGTTTTTCAACCTCTGTCAGCTAGTAAAACTAGTTTTAGGGATGAGATGGTGGTGACAGGTTCCCTTAAACTATTCTATAATTTCTTCCAACAATCAACCTTCGTTGGTACATTACCCTAGGGAACGGTATACAGTCCAAATGTCAGACTATTGCATGCTTAACAACATAGTCATATAATGGCTCCATACAAAAGCTCTATATTTACTGTGAAAACAGGCAACACTTTCTTGATCTTATAAGGACCTGTAAGGGCAGATAAACAAGATTGAGAGCGTCAGGACTTGCACTGGTAGGTCATTCAGGTGAAAAGTGTTGATTCCCTCAAAATTGACAGTAAAATTGCTGAAATTTGTTTACAAATTTTATGCTGAAGCCATTTGTGGTTACTGTCACTTTAATAAAAGAGATGACAAGGCATCTTTGTGATGGTGTGTGAAACAGTGTTCTGGGCAAAACGATACGTTTATTGGGGAAAACTGTACAATTTAAAAGAGCCCCTAGTACCCTGTTGGGCCGCCTTTAGCCTGGATAATTGATGAGACACGGCCAGCCATAGAGGCATACAGGCTCTGTATAGTATTCTGTAGAACATTTGATGACAGATGTTGCAACTGGGCATCTAGATTCTGCATGCTCATAGGATGTTGAAGCTTGTAGCCCAGCTGGTTCCATAAATGCTCGATCAGCAATAAATCTGCTGACTGGGCAGGCTAAGGAACTCGGCACCCTGGCGAAGGTATTCCTGGCAACTCTTGCTGTGTGTGGGTGAGCATTACCCTGCTGAAAAATGCCTGTCTGAAGTTCTGCCATGATAGACAACACATATGGCTACAGGATTTCCTGCACACGTCACTGACCTGTTAGTGTCCCTTGTAGCACTACTAGTGGGTGACCAACTGTCGTATGCGATGGCTGCCTAGATCATCACAACAGCAGTTGGGGCAGTATGTCACTCTACAGCAAGGGCATGATTGAGGTGCTCAGCACAAGACCACCTTACTCAAACAGATCCGTCGTCGTCTCCCAAATAGAACCTGGAATTGTTGCTAAAGACTATACAGTTCGTAGCAGTCCAGGTTTCTCACTCATGACATCACTGCAAAAGCAGGCGATGGTGTTGGGGTGTTAATGGCAGGACATGTAACAGGCATGGTGACACCAAATATTCTTTTGCTAAGTGCCTCAAAATGGCCTGGGCGGAAACAGAGTTCTCTAATGAAGATGCCACCTGTGACTGGATGGTGGCTAATGAAAGTGTTGTATCTGCTCATGCTTGTTGGAGTTGTCCGGAACCTGTTCGTCATGTGTGCATAGCCTCACATAACCTCTTAACAGCTTGGTCAGAACGATCTAGATAGTGGGCAATTCGTCGAAACAAAGATCCTGCTTCTCTCATAACAATGATGCACCCCCTCACAAAGTCTATTAATGGGGCAAAATGTCTTCAAGTGTGTCGTAGAGGCATGTCTAGTGGTCAACAATCTCTCAACAAGAGGTACACTACACAAAAGCAGCCTCGGAGGGCCTTTTTTTAAGGGGAACAGGGGAAGCACTTATACGGCCTCTGGTGCTATGACCCAATGTTTGATGTTACCAGAACTGTAATAATTTGCATATCTACCTACAACATAACTGCATGCCGACATTTTAATCTGGGTGTATTATTTCTTCATCGATGAGTATATACAGATAGTCCCCGACTTGCGAACATTCGACTTACGAATTTCGCTAGATACGAACTATCTGTCCTGCACAGTATGATGTAATGCTATGGCATTACATCATACTGTGCAGGGAGCGGAGAGGCTTCTATCAAGCCTGATAGAAGCCTGTCCGGTCAGATCGCGGTTGCTAGGCAGCCGGGGGCCTTCTGAAAGGCCCTAGGGCTGTCTATGCAGAGCGCCTATCAAGCCGTGCGCTTGATGGGCACTCTGCATAGACAGCCCTGGGGCCTTTCAGGAGGTCCCCGGCTGCCTAGCAACCGCACAGCGTCCCACGATCTCATCGTGGGACGCTGTACGGGCCCCCTGAACGTCGGGTGCAGGCTGTTTCTTACAGCGGGCACCCGGCGGAAGCAGTTCCGACGAGCCGCGCCGCTCGGCGGAACTGTTAACACTCTAAATATCGCGGTCAGAGCGGTATTTAAAGTGTTAACAGTTCTGACAAGCGGCGCGGCTCGTCGGAACTGCTGCCGCCGGGTGCCCGCTGCAAGAACAGCCGGCAACCGACGTTGTATGGAGCGGGATCCACCCGCTCCATACCATTTGTTCGACTTGCGAACAAAACGGACTTGCGAACGGGCTCCCGGAACGGAACCTGTTCGCAAGTCGGGGACCACCTGTATTATTATATACACATACATCTTTCAAACTACAATTTAAAATGGAAGGTGGGTGTGATATTTCATTCTTTACTCCACAGTTCGATCTAGAACTCTGCTATAATTCAAGCGTTGTGTTATCATTAATCCCTCAGAGCAGCGTTCTTCCCTCGTTTAAACATTTCCAGAACCTGGAGCTTCAGTTTACAGCCGATAATAAATAATTCTCAGGAAAATCCCTACTGAAATTGAAAGCAATCTGGCCCTTAGGTCAAACTGCAAAGAGTGCTGCCTGCTGCATTCGAGTATATATTTTTGCGTCCAATTGATGATTAAACATTGTAGTTATACTGAATGGTATACACTAAGCATTGGCCACAATGTGTAAAAATAAATACGCCCCTTGTGGTATAAGATTTTTTTTTGCAGCATCTGCTGTGTTGGCACATACCAAGTCATTGGAGGCCTCAGTCGAGTTAATGGCAGTCTACAAGTACATTCGGAGCATGCACCAGGATGGTGTTCAATGAACATGATATGAACACAGCCTTAGGGCTCATATACACGACCGTGTTTTCACTGCATACTGCGCGTGCGTTGCATGGCCGTGTTATACACGGTGAATGGAGTCAATGAAAGGCAATGTACTTTCATTGATCCATACACATGTGCGTGTAGATATTGCGTGTAGATACGCACGAGAAATAGATGGCAGCATGCTCTATATCTCTGAATACAATGCAGTGTGAGCCCTGCACATTTTTATAGGCCGCATGTGATGCACTGTCCATATGCAAGTTTAAGATACATATGGGACATATTACTGGATCTTCTTTTTCCCTCAGCCACCCCAGGTAGATATGGAGCAGATAGTCAAGCACTGTACTTGGCTATCTCTGTTAGTCCCATAGTCAATAAATGGAGGAGCAGCACACATGCTCAACTGTCGCTCCATGAAAATGCAGAGCATAGAACCCACCTTCCCAGGGATCAGACACATTACTTATTCTGTGGATAGATGATAAGTGGTGAATCTGGGATAACCCTTTTAATATCCAAACAGTTAGTACAATGACTCTAAAAACCACGTTAGCACGGCGTACACTGCAGGATTATGTATATCTATTACAATGTGATCACTCAGTGCCACAGGGCCCCGAGGGACTCAGGGATACAGGTACTACCCCACTAGGTTGATACTGCTTTTTTCTCTCGTGTTTAATTCAGTATGGAAATCTTGTACTTTTACTTTATTATTTCTTGCATTTTCATATACATCTTTTTTTTCAACAATGGCCTTTTCATGACTCTCTTATCATACTTTGCCTAAATAGTAGTTGTCATTCTGTATAATGCCTAGGCAAAGTTTATAGCATCATTAGATAAAACACGCACTTCATACTTTGCCTAAAAACCTCACACATTCTATAAATTGTCACAGACGTCTACACAATGCCTGCTTTCTACACATTGCATGTACAATATATAATACTTGAGACATTTATATGAAAACTTACCGATGTGTTGCTCCTTGCGAAATTTCACCCACTTATCCCAACGACGTACCACGGATCGTAAAAATGTTTTTGCATGATGAGCCTCTGCATTCTGCAGCTTGAGCTGTGTTTCCAGTCTTTTGGCTTTCCTTGTTGCACAATATTCCATCCATTCACTGCATGTTGGGAAAAGTAAATATTTTATAAGCCTTCTATACAAGCTTTCAATGCATGAAATTAAATCCATGTAATCTAACCTGAAGCATAGCATATAACAGATGAAGAAACGGTACACAGGGGGTTTAAAAAGGATTCTGTCTGTAAACTTAACCCCTTAAGGACGCGGCCTATTCCTTTTTTTCCATTTCTGATTTCTACTCCCAACTTTCAAAAAATCATAACTTTTATTTTCCATTGCTGTAGATGTCTGAGGGCCCAAAGTCTTTGGAAAAGCCCAAAGACTTGGTAATAATAATGCTTTAGATCACAGTGAAGTTTACTCTGCAATGCCAGGTCTAATTTTTCCATGACATCAATGCTAAGGAACTCAGGTGAAACCCTGGGTGGTAAAAGTAAACCTCGGCCTACTAAGTTTAATTTTGTAATATTTAAAATGTTACACTTTACTGCTCAAGCAGATTTCTGCACAGACATAGTATTTAGTAGAGCTGATAGAAAAGATGAAAAACGAAGGTTACTTCTTGTACAATATTCATTCTGTCCACACAAAAGGAAGTTATGCTTATAGACATTTTAAGTGACTGCTATGGATACAGAAAATGAATGCTACTTGCACTGTTTGTAACATTTGTAAAGTGTCCATAGTTACTGTACAATGGACCTGATGTAAATTATTATACACATCCAGGGCAGCACCAAACGGTTATTTTCAAGTACATAAAAGAGTGGTTTCTTTGGTTCCACCACACTATGTCAGTAAAACCTTGAACAGCTTACAGACTGGACACATCTTATACACTATCAGATGACCTTACAACTAAAATATTTTCAGACTAACACCCCCATTACTTAACTTTCAGCAGCTAATCCCCTTTTTGTCAGGCAGTAAAGTACTCACTCAAAGTACAGCTTGTGCAGCCTGTTGATGTAAAAGGAGTATGCCTTTTTAAACAGCTCTGGTGACACCTGAACGGAAAAAGAAGACCTGTGTCAAAGGAACATTAAGCAACAGGAAAATCCCCTGGTTTGTATCCAGGACAATGCACAGAAATCACTCTGTCAACTCCTAAGCGGGCATGGCAATGGTTTACATCCATTTTTTTTCAAGAAAAAAGAAGAAAGTTTTTTTTTCTAAATAAAAGTTTTATTTCTAATTTTACAATAAAAGATGAAAATAAACAAATAAAAACCCTCAACATCAGTGTTAGTTGTTTGTCTCAAGAAACGCCAACAGCGTATATGGTGAGACAGTATCTCTAAAACAGATAAAGGGAAAAGCTCTAAAGCAGCAAACCCAAGCTATGAGGTTGTACTTTCAAGCATCAATCAGCGAGACCAGGCCTTCTCAAATTTATATGGACATTTCCGGTTTAGGTATAGGATTTTCTATAGCATTACATATTTATTGACTAAATGGATCCAGTATGCGAATTTAGAGGCAAGTTCATCATCTCAAACTCTTTCTCATGTTGCTCAAACTGTTTCTGAAAAATATTTGTAGTGCAGCAGGATGCATTGTGGTGTGCAAGAGACCATGAGCAATTAAGAAATACAGTTGCCATGAAACAGGACACCTGGTCCATAAAAAAGGTTCGATAGCTGGTAAATGAAATATCCAAATGAATACCATGACTTAAGATTTTCTAGGAGAACACTGCCCAGAGCAACAAGGTGCTATCTATTCCCTAGGTAAATGACACACACATATCTGGCCATCAGCATGATTTGAAAGAAACCATGATTCATCAGTCCAGGCCACCTTCTTCCACTGTCCCACAGTCCATCGGCGCTCACCTGCCTATGGCAGGTGCTTTGGGTGGTGGACAGGGGGCAGCATGGGCACTCTAACCTGTCTGACTATGCAGCCACATACATAGCAAGCTGCATTGTGTGTTTTGACATCTTTGTATTCAGTCAGCATTGACATTTTTTTTAGAAATTTGTACTACAGAAGCACTGATTGTACCAGGCATTTTAGCCTTCATTCCGCTCAGTGAGTACCAGGCTTCCATGACACTGTAACTGGTTGTCCTTTTACTAGATATTAATAACTGTATACTGGGAACATGCCACAAGACATGCCATTTTCTAGATGCTCAGACCCATTCATATAGACATAGATATCCTTGAATCATAGACTGGTAGAGTTGGAAGGGACCTCCAGGGTCATCTGGTCCAACCCCCTGCTCAATGCAGGATCACTAAATCATCCCAGACAGATATTTGTCCAGCCTTTGTTTGAACACGTGCCGAGTCCTTGTCAGAATCCTGCCTGCGCATCATGCTGTTTAAACTACTGATCTCAGTCTTTCCTGTGTGATTTTGCAAATGATCTTGCTGGTATGCAGAATGAGGGCTATTGTTCAATAGTTGGAGCAATTCTGGGAGTCGTCTTTCTTTCCTAAATGGAATTAGACAGATCTGTTCCAGTCCTGTGGCCATTGTGTGGATACCTATACTTCCTGGCACAGCGCCGTGATGGTTTTCATTGGTACAGTCAGCAATAGCTCTGCCGGTATGTTATTTATGCCTGGTGCTTTATTTTTGGCTAGTTGTTTTATTGCCATAATGACTTCTGACTCCAGAATAAGGGGCTCCAAGTCCACATGTTCTAATTCATGCAATAGTCCAGGTATGTGGTTACAGGCATATAGTTCCTCTGAGTATTCCCTCCACCTATCCTTGATACTTTGTCATTCAGTTACTTCCCTTTTTTGCCTTTGATTATGCCGTTGCGTGCCATGAAAGGTTTCTGGGCCATCTTGACCTATTTAAAATAGGCCTCGGATAAGGCCTTTCATGACCCCTGCTTAGAGTTGTTTACAAAGAACATTGCAGTTCATTTCCGTGTCTTTCCTTGCCACTCATTGAAAATCTGTATTTAGTTGCCAAACTTCATCATTGTTGTCGGCTGCTTTTGCTGCTCTTCTTTTGTCGGCTATTCTGAGGGTTTACAAGCACTAGAGTCGTTTTTCCTGTTTCTTATAGGTGAGATGCTTACTGACGGTTTCAATAACTGGGGACTGTATTTCGTGCCATAGTTCCCTAATGCTATGGTACACAACAACTCTGAAGATGTGGTAAAAGTATGACAAGTCATTTCCTATTTCTGCATGATCATGTACTTCTGCATGTATCTCTGAGTAGAATAGGAAGTACCTAAAAGGTAAGCATAACTTCTAACACAGTAAGCCAAGTCTTATCACCAAGACCCAACCTTTATAATACTCTTGTGATGAAATCCTTGAAGTCATGTTCGAAATTCTATTGAAAAGAGGCTCCATATTAATGCCTATGGTTTAGAAATAGAGGATCAATACTTTGGATTAAGTAGTACGAATACATATTCAGATTGCAAAGTGATAGAGAAATTACCAGCTCATCCTCATCCTGTCCAAAAAGGTATTCCAAATAGCTTCCTGCCATTGCCTTTACTTTGGGTTTCCTAGAGTCATCTATGCATGCATCCCTGTTGGAAAGAAAATTTAGATATGTAACTAGAAACCTAGAATGAGAAAATATATAAGAGTAAAAAAACATTTAGCAGCATTTCCTTTGTTTCATACAGGCTATGGACACATCTGGGGATCAATTATTTCACTTAAATGATGTATTTTGCGATGACAATCATTTTTGCATCAGGGTTAAATTAAAAATTTTGCACAATTTCTTTTTTGCAGCTTCTACATATCACTGTATATAGATACTGCCATCTAAGACAGGGCTCACATGACTGTGACGTGTGGAACTCTTGCACGAGGGCATGCATACTTGTTGCGTGCCACCAATCTTTGCGTATATGTACGTGTAATATATGACAAGATAGAGCACGCTGCAATTTTTTTACATGAGTAATACACTTGAGAAAAAAATGCAGGTCTGAATGGAACAATAGAAGTCAATAGACTATTGGCACCGTGTGCCGCGTGTGTGCAACGACAATATGCCCGTGTGAGAGCAGACTTAGTCTCAATAGGATATCTATCAGTGAAACTGGATTGATGGCTAAAGGCCCATTTAGACACAAAGATTATCGCTCAAAAGCCGTCTTTTGAGCGATAATCATTGTGTGTAACTGCACTGACATCGTGCGGGTTTTGTTTAGAAGTCGCTGATTGTTGTCATTCAGCATGCTGAAAGAGAATGATCAGCCTTATCAGGAGGTCACAGTGGGATACAGCTGACACTATTGTTTCAGGGGTATGAAGAACACAGCGCTCCAGCTTGTCTAACAGTAGTCGCTCCAAGGCTCCGCTTGTCTTCTGCGCTCTGAGCTGAGAACAGCTGGATGCAGAAGAAAAGCGGCCCCACTTGTCTTCTGTATCCCCCGCTAGGAGCGCAAAGTGATCGCTCAACGTTTAGGCAATCACCTTGCGCTTAAAGGCACACAACGATTATCGCTCAAAAGACATCTTTTGAGCGATAATCGTTGTGTCTAAACCAGGCTTTAGTTTCCATTTGCTCTCCCAGGTCCTGAACATTTTTATCAGCAAATTTATGACCCCAACAAGGTTTGTCCTTGTTGTGATCATTAATTAGTTTTAAAAAAGTGCAGGCGAGAAGACTGGCTGTAGAACTGAAGGATAATAGAGGTGCTGCAGGAACCCTTTCCCACATTATCGGCTGAAGCGCACTTGCTGGGTCTGCAGTTCAGTTCAAATCGGTGAGTGTTGTGGCAATGCTGGGGTTAATCCACTGGGCAGTCCTCTGGACTCTTGCCTCCTCTCCTGGGGAGTGGAGTGCTCTTGCCGACAGGCTACTTGGCTCTGATAACAGGTAAGCACAGACCGATTGTGGATGCTGTCTGAACTGGCTGCTGTCTGGTAGTGGAGCTTGACGAGCCAACCCTGGCTGATTGGTGCACTCGGCAAATGTCCTGTTCTCTGTATATTCTGCTTGTGTGAGAGACACTTATCCTGGGTTTACACGGGGCGACTGTCGGCTAAATGACTGCATGAGCGCTGACGTCACCACTAAGGTTGGTAGCACTCGTGCAGATCACGGCTGACTATAGATGACTTCTCGCTCAGCACTTCACATTATATCAAGAAGTCAGCCATTCAGCGGTGACTTTTATGCTGGTTAAAAGTTAGTGATAACAAAAAGTAAAGCATGTTTTTGCATTTAGATGTAACGATTATCGCACATTTTCATTTGCTTGAACGATTTTTTTGCGATAATCGTCCTGTATAAGTGGCCCTTTACTGCTGCACCTATTAAAAACAGGAATTTCTGTTTCCCTTGCTAAGCCACTGTGTGCGAGACAATAACATCACATAAAGACGTGGTCGATTGAAACCTGCATTCTTGATCATTTATGGCTCCACAGCGGCTCATAACCCGACCATAGAAATCAGTTTTGTCATTTTTCGCAATATGTATAACAGACATTCTTTTTTTTTTAAAACGCGTTTTATTGAAAATTAAGTAGCATAAGGAACACACAGTCATAGACAGGTGCAGCACATAAATAATACATAACCTTGTATAGTTAGATTGGTAGGGAGGTTCAGTCACCCCGATACATCAAAAATAACGATTTAATGCTTTAAAGTCAGATTAGATAAGCAGACCAAATCCCAGAGGCCACAGGTCCCACTCCAGAACGTGTATCCACTAGGGGGCACGTCTGAGCTCCAGAATAGATGAAGTCATTAATTGTGGTGAATATAACGTGAGAGGGGAATCACACCCCAGTCCCCACACTTTATCAAATTTCTCAGGACACTTACATCCCTTGTAGACCATATAAGTGTATGGTACCACCGAATTGACCAGCTTCCTCCACATTGAGAGTGAGGGGTTCTTACGATCCATCCACCGCAGTGCAATCGTTTTTCTAGCAAGAAACAAAGATTTCCACAGAAAAAACGTTTATATGGTGTTGCCAGCTTTCTTCATCTAATATTCCAAATAGAGAAATCTCTGGGCTCGGTGGAACAGGGACTCCCACAAGTTCAGAGAGGAAACCAGTGACCTCCCCCCAGAAACTTTCAATAACGGGACACTGCCACATCATGTGCCAAAAATCGGAATATTCACAGGAACACCTAATGCAGTTTGTAGACTGTATTCTGCCCATTTTGTACAATCTTGCTGGAGTGAGATAACACTGGTACACTAGACCGCCAGACCTGAGAGGCTAACCTATGAATTGGTAACATTTTGCCTGCTAGAATAGAAGGAGATTCCAGCAGGGGCCACAATCTAGGGATTTTTAGGTAATGTGCTACATGCGCCTCAGAGTTGGGGAGGGGGTCATTACTTAGCTAGCCTCTCAAGTGAATTAGCTGACTGGCCACATAGTAGAGGAACAGATCTGGCAGGGCAGCACCCGCATCTTGCTTCAGCCTTTGAAGTGTTGAGATTCGTAATTTGGGGCGGGAGTTTCCCCATATAAAGAAAGACATCAGGGACTGCATGGATTTAAAGAAGCGGGTAGGGATATGTACCGACACATGCTGTATTATATATAGGCACTTTGGTAATACTATCAGTTTGATAAGGTTAATGCGCCCCGCCACTGAAAGCGGCAAGGAGCCCCATATTTTAAACTTGGACCTGAATAGATCTATTAGGGGGTATACATTCAGCTCTAGAGATCTTCCCACATCATTGGTTATCTGCATCCCCAGGTATTTAAACTGATTGGAGATCTGGAGGCCGCAGAGTGAGTCGATATCTCCCAAACGACTCCCCCCGGAAACAGGCATCAGGGCCGATTTAGCCCAGTTGATTTGAAGGCCCGAAAAATCACCAAATATATTAATGAGATTTATCACATGGGAGGGGGGGGGGGGGGTATAACAGACATTCTTGACTCATCTATTTGTGGACCACGAGAGTAACTGGCTGGAGATAAATATCCTTCTATAATCAACAAAGGGATCAATGGCAATCTACAAAAGAGCTTGTTATTCCCAGCCTAAAATGGGCCAAAAGTGAAACAAATCTATAGCTCTTAGCAAATAAGGGAGATGAAACAAAACCTCTGCAGCACCCCCTATTGGAAGGCAGCATTCCTGCAAGTCAATGTTAGACTCTTTATACAAGCCTTGTAACAATGACTGGGAATTGAAAGCCAAGGCTTGTATGAAGAGTCTAAAATTGACTTGCAGGAATGCTGCCTTCCATTAGGTGGCGCTACAGAATTATTGTTGCATCTCACTTATTTGCATATTACCCAGAGGAGCATGAATGGCCTTATAAGTCTCCTCACTCACCTTATAGGTGCTCTCCCTAAGGAGAAAATATAGTGTTCCTAACCTATGACTCTTAGGACACGTTCAGATTTTTTCCTTCTGCCCCTCATGGCACCAGTGGAGATGCAGATTCTTATAATCACAGCTCAGAACTGAAACAAACAGCAGAGACTTCTCAAGAATTAGATTCTCAATCACGATCTCAGGGTGTGCTGCTGGGATCTGTAGTACTAAGGTTCCTAGCAGCACAGCTCCACAGGTTGGGGTTAATTGAGCTGGCTGGGTGTGGTATTCTCCAGCAGCCGATCCCCTTTAGTCTGCAGCACATATAAACCCAGCTGCTGTCAGTAGTTAATGCTGCTCTTATACTGTTTGGATGTATCTGTTTTTTTCCAACTCAGAGCTGTGTTTGCATGTACGTCTGTTGTGTCTCTCTGCTTCCCAAAGATGGTTTGGACACCTGTAGTCCTTGTCTGTATCATATGCAGACCCCCTCTTCCCTTCCCCCAACAGGTGCGGCCTCCAAATGTCTTATGTCTCGCTGTGTGTGTCAGTTGGTGGATCCCTGACACAGTTCCCTATGTCAGCTCAGTGGCTGACTGTCAATCCCCCTGGTATGAGGACATTGTTAGACTTGCTGTGGAGTTTCATCTGTGTGCATGTGAGCTCTGGGTGGAGTCCGTGTTGTATGCACTACCTGTTGTAGTCTGGTGTGAGCAGTCCTGTGCTGTGCTCGTTCTGTCTATGTTTGTGGTGTGAACAGCTTCTATGTGTGGTGGCTGCAAGAAAGGTGCTGTTGCAGCTTGCAGTGTGAACTGTATCCTGTTGTCTGTCCTGTACATCTTGCTGTGTGACTTGTGTTCTGTTGTCTGTGCTGTTGCAGCTTGTGGTATGAACTGTGTCTCCTGGTTAGTGTAGAGACTAGCGGTATAGCCAGGAGCCATGATGTGGCGCGCTAGCTTCCATATTTTGATCAAAATGTCAACTAATACCTGGCATTTAAATTCAGCTTTACCATCTGCAATTAGTGTTTGCATTTTGGCTGTTGTATGCCGTGTTTGCCGTGTTTTCTGGCTCTGTGTGTCTTCTTGTTCTGTCCAATTGTCCCTGTCCTGTGGCATGTGTACGTGTCCTGTTCTGGTGGCGTGGTTCCTAGAAGCAGCTAGGGCCCAGTTCCGAAGACCGCTGGGCCGCCCTTCATCAGGGCAATGTCCCCGCTCAGGTAGGGCCATGTCACCCTCCCTGTAATTCAGGGCTAGTTTTCTGAAACTCATGCGTATCCGTTCTTGGTCACGATCATGTGGGCCCCGTGCTTAGTTACCCACACGATCGTAACACACGATGTTCCTCTAATGGCTCTTCCTCATCTAAGACAGCGGAAAAAGGCCTTGCTTCCAGAGACATCACTAGAAGAGATATTCTGGGCTCCCAACAGGCCTCCCCCAACTCTAAAGTGCCTTTTTCCAAAAAAGGAACTCATTCTACCACTGTGGATAATCTAAACATGGAGAACCTCACTTGTAATTTACAATTGTATTCAAGTATAGATAAGCTGTCAGTCCAGCCTCCCTGACATATCTCATATTGACACTTAGGCTTCAGTCACACGAGTGCAGAAACAGCAACGTTTTTATGCCCGACGGATATATATGACCATCAGAGGCATTGGTTTCCAATGCATCCATTCACATGGGCGAATATACAGCACATAAAAATGTCAACCCATGAAAAATGGAACATACACAACCGAAATACGTGCTGACGCACATACAATGTGCAAAAAGATAATTGTGGAACTATCTTTTGTCCGATATATGGCGGTGGCTCCCATAGACTCCTATAGGAGCTGGACAAAGAAAGGCAGGTGGAGGCATTTTAGCAGCATCCAACGCTGCGAAAAGCTTACAGATACCTCTATATAGGCATGGGAAGTCATCCCGAGGGATTTCCGGGGTGCAACGTATTTTTTCGCTAAAAACAACGCTCACGGACATGTGAATAGTCAAGCTGTGTTTTTTAAAGGTACCATTTAAAGGGCATTTCTGGAACGTCCGCTGCAGACAAACATGGAATACAAAATTGTTCAAAAATTCATTTGCACCTCAAAGTAATACAAATTAAAAACTACATCTCTCTCTGCACTCCATATTGTCTCATCCATCTTCTGCTGTATATGTATTGCAAATGTCAGGAATGGGTTAATGGTTTTTACAAATGAAATTTTGCCTACTAGGCAAGCACAATGATGTAGGGTCTCCTGTGCTCCAAACGTTTTTTCCCATGGACACAAAGACTGCATGAAAAAAGTGACATGCACTATACTCATCCATTTTGCAGATGAGACTTGCGTATTCAAGTCAATGGGGGATGAAAAAAAATGAAAAAGGGACAGCACTTGGATGCTGTATGTATGCTATCCGTGGTCCGTATTTCATGAATGCGTTGCTAACAAATGTGGGAAAAAATAATTTGCGCCATATCAGTTTTTTTTCTGTGTACATGAAAAATGGATGACATACTGAATTTAAAAAAATGGATCCACAGACTGCATACGGGTGGCCTACTGAACCGCACACAGATGAAAAAAACATACCTTTTTTTGCAGGCATAACACAGACAAGTTTTTATACGGTTGTGTCTTTGGTCTAAAAATGGGAAAAAATCAAGTGATTTGATCAAATTGAAACAAAGATGTCAAGAATCATTCTAAGGAATAAGCGACA
Organism: Eleutherodactylus coqui; assembly: GCF_035609145.1. Taxonomy (NCBI): domain Eukaryota; kingdom Metazoa; phylum Chordata; class Amphibia; order Anura; family Eleutherodactylidae; genus Eleutherodactylus; species Eleutherodactylus coqui. The sequence goes on along the minus strand of NC_089838.1, from coordinate 175,905,690 downwards.
CACAATCAAGCAGATTGCAGCTGAATACGATGGTGGTGTTACAACTAACGTGTCAACATGCACAATTTGTCCTCCCTTAGCACAAAAAGGCTATAACAGCAGATGACCAGTTCAAGTGTCAAATAAAAACAAAAAGGAAAGAAAAAGCGTAAAAATGGGATCACTGAAAAGTGAAAAAACATTGTCTGGTCAGAAGAATCCAGATTCATGTTGCACCATGCCCATGGGTCAGAAATTGGCACAAGCAGCATGAATTGATGAACCCTTCCTGTCTGCTGTTCAGAGCATATCAGTACCTCCAACTACAAGAAGCTACTCTGCCTGCATTCCTGCAGAGCAATTTCAACATCTAGCGGAATCTATGCCACCACAAACTACTGCGGTTCTGAGGGCCAAAGGCGGACCAATGCACTATTAGATGGATGTCTCTAAAAAAGTGGTATAACGCAGCGTTTTACCGCTGTGTGAGCTGTTGTATTGCTGCGTATGGCTGTGATTTTTGACTGCACATGACAGCGTATCTTACGCATGCTGTCATGCGCAGTCTTCCCAGTTTAATTTTTTTTTAAATTTCCCACTCTGTTGCTTAGCGACATTGCATATAAATGCCGCACATGTACAAAATAATTGCATATGTACAGCATTTTATACACACCTATAGAGAACAACAGGGCTCTATCATGCGTAATACGTGGTAAAATAGAAAATGCTGGTGGGAGGGGCCCCTGAAAATCAATGTATTTGAATTGCCACAATGTAGTGTGTATTATACGCACGTATATTGCGCGTGTAATATGTAATTCAAATATGCTGAATGAGAATGAGCCCTTATAGAAGCAACAATATTTAACATGACAATTGGGTCCACATGATTTCATTTATATTTTTAAGGCTTCATTCAGATTGTGTCCAGGTTTCCGTCCCTGAAAACGGCATTAAGGTGGAACTCCGTAAAGAAGCATAGGCTGTCATTACTTGCAAGCTTTGGTCTTCGTTTCAGCAGGTTTATGTTCATTTTAAGGATTTTAGTTGGAAAGAGTAGACGGAAATCACAGACTGGGACCTAGATGCAGTCTGAATGAAGCTTAACATTTACTAGGTAACAGAAAGTTTTCCTTACTTTTTGTTACATAGTCTTACCACTAGGTGGCAAGAAACACTTACTAGAGCTGATAATATAACATCGCTTTTATGGCACTGATGGAACACTGCAGAGCTTGAAATGCCTCTCACCAGTGTGCACTGGCGCTGCAGAGGTATTGTTCCATCTTCCTTATTTGCATATTTCCCAGAGGAGCATGCATGGCCTTATAAGTCTTCTCACTCACCTTCTAAGTGCTCTCCACAAGGAGAGATGATACCTTTCCCAACCTACTTCTAGTTTTGACTCTTGCCTTACCTAGAACTACTCTGACCTCTGTGTTCCCTGACCTTGGTTCTGATTTGGACTACACTTGAGCATGGAGGCGGCTAAGCAGTTCAGCCCCCTTCACAGTATAGGGAACTGCCTGTAAAACACAGATGACACCTTGCCGCAGCTGCTGGGATCAGAGATAACTCAGATGCCTGTTGTTTCACAATTTACAAAAGTAGAAATTCTACAGCTTTCTCAAAATCAGTTTAGAAACGTTATTTATCACAAAATATCCAAGTTTCGATATTGTAGGATATGTTTGAAATACAGGGTGGACCATGGAAAAGTAGCCCATCTCTGATCCCAACGCCACACTCTTTGGAGGAGGCCCTGTCATTTTACTTCAGCAGTATAAGAGATTTACACTGTGCTGTGTTTGGTTGCTGTGGGCAAGAAAGACGTAATTTCTTTTAGACAGCTTTCATAAATCTGCCCCCTGGTGTTCTCCCTGCAATAGCGAATAGTTATTGTGGAAGGCTATGTGCGAAGCGCAACAATTAAGGAAATACAAGAAGACTTCGTCAACAAGTACCCTGGTATAAAACCACCTGCTAAATGTTGTATTCAAAGCCTGATTCAAAAATGGCGCCAAACCAGGTCTGCCACAAACATTAAGAAATTGAGGGCGGATATTCAGCAGTGGATTACTAACAGCCCTCGAGAATCAATTCAGAGAGTGTCTCTGAAAGTTGGTGCATCATGAACGACATGTCGGCGAGTGCTCAAATCTCTGAACCTGAAACTATACCGAATAACGTGTGCAGGAACTGAAAGACCTCGACAAAGCTAAACGCGTAAATTACTGCATGTGGTTGCTGACTATGTGGCTAGAGGACTTTTGGAGCTATTATACTATATGACGGAGGAAGTGCGGTTTTCACTTACCAGGTCACCTAAATTCACAGAATATAAGGTATTGGTCTACTAAAAATTCCCACCAGTCTCACAAAACACCACTGCAGGGCCAGAAAATTGATGCTTGGTGCACAGTGCCAGGAACACAAAAAGTGAGCCCAATTTTCTTTGAATCAACTGTGAATATGGGAGTTTATCTGGACATGTTTAAACAGTTTTACACCAACTAACACCACAAGAAAGAATGTGCTGGGTTTTCGAACAAGATGGAGCAACATGCCCCAGCTCCTGTGACTTCCTAGCATGGGTTCATGAACTGCTTACAGAAATCTAAGGCCTCATGTCCACGGGAAAATCAGGCCCGCTACGGATTCTACATGGAGAATCTGCAGCGAGTCCCTCCTGCCCCGCGGACATGAGTGCTTAAAATAAGAATTAATAAGAATAACTTACCCGCAGCGGGCCGGGCACGTCTTCTCTTCCTCACGGCCAGATCTTCTTTCTTCGGCCGGCAGATGTACGCGGCACGGCGGCGTGCCGCGCGCATGCGCCGGGCACATCCACCGAGCCAAAGCAAGAAGATCTGGCCGTGAGGAAGAGAAGACGTGCCCGGCCCGCTGCGGGTAAGTTATTCTTATTTTAGGTCTCCCGTGGATCTGGACAGCTTCCATAGGCTTCAATAGAAGCCTGCAGGAGCCGTCCCCGCGGTAGACCCGCACGAAAATGGAGCATGTCGCGTTTTTTTACATGCTCCATTTTTTTTTAAATTCACTTTTATTGACCATCCGCGGGTATTTATCTACCTGCGGGTGGTCAATGAATCCCTATGGGGTGCGGATCCGTGGGCGGGAGAAGAGTTCAAATCCGCTGCGGATTTTAATTCTTCTTTTGCCCGTGGACATGAGGCCTAAGGGTTATGGCTACCACATTCTCTGGACCTGTCCATATGCGATTTTTTAACTGTAGGGAAATTTAAAGCAGAACATGTACACCAATAACCCACATACCCTGGATGAACTCAAGAAAACATCAAACATTATCTGCAGCTTCACCGTTGAAGAGCTGCAGTCAGTATCAACCAACATATTGTGATGTGCCCACAGGTGCATATAAGTGAACAGGGACCACTTCCAGGATCTGTTGTAATATGTGGGTAAATCAAAGCTTTGGAAAAAACAATCCAATTCTTGTTCTTTCTGGCTGCAGTATTGCTGTAATATTGCAGGCTGCTAGTAAAATATTGACATAAAAAATGGAAGTTTCAGTCACATGACCTTTCTCAGTGTACATCTATGACACCGATTGACTTAGCATTAGTATAATTTTTTATTTCATCAATATAAAATAACCAGCTCATTATTTCTACAAAAAGATCCTTCATCATCATTTTTTATCAATTAAACAAAATACAGTACTCAGGAATAAAAAAAGGAAAAACAAGAAGAAAAAAAGAGACAGCAAAAAAAAAGGAATAAGAAAATGAACAAAGAAAAAAATACAAAAAATTATGATTCAAGAAATATTTATTCAGAATTGGACATCACAAGAATTTGCACAACATATAGTGCAGTAATAAAAGAGAGGTATCCTCTATATAGGCAATGAGAAATATACAGTATATAGGATGCGAAAATGGAAGAAGTGACATAGAAATTCCGGTATCATTTAACAACATGACATAAATCAACAATGATAGTAAAATTGAATAAAGAAGAAAGTAGATAAAGAAAGAGAAAGTCAGAAAAACATACAGAATTTTCGGATGTTTCCATTGGGGCACAAGCCACAAACATATCTGTTGCAGAGAGAGATTTAGGACAGAAGGGTAACATTGGATACCCAAATCGAAAAAGGTGAAGTCTAGCCATGTAGCCCAGGTGGAATAAAAGTTGGAAATAGTGTTGTCATCTACAGATCTCAGCTCTTCCACATATCTTAGTGAGTCCAAGGCCTCAATCCACAATACCCCTGATGGGGGAGTGACAGGCCTCCAGAGCCTAGCAATTATCTATTTGACAGTCATAGGAAAATGTCTTGGGACACCCTTCCTGCATCGAAAAATAAAGTCTGGGAGCATGGAGAAAAGGTCCATCTCTGGTGTAATATCCATGGACAGTCTACCTATTATTTTGTATAAGGCAGAGATATCCCTTCATAAGGCAGATATGTTTTCCTGCGATGCGAGAGCGAGTGAAAACACATGATTATGAAACCATTGATTTTCAATGGTTTCATATTTATTTGTGATTTTTACTTCTAAGTCTCGCAGCGCAGAGAAAAAAATCTGCGATACCGCTCAGTGTTTTCAATGGGGCCGGTGGCAACAGCGCTAGCCCCATTGAAAACATAGGGAATACATCATGGACTTCTGCCACAGCTGTGACAGCTATGGCAGAAGATTCCTTCATCCCCACGGGGATCGGGAAGTATGTGATGTTATCCCATTGAATTCAATGAATGACTGAATGCTGCCTGTGATTGGCTGAGCACTGTAACCAATCACAGGCAGCACTTTGCTGTCATTTAATAGCTGAGCGCTGCCTGTGATTGGCTGATTGCTTTCTGTGGGCGGGGATTTTCCAATCCCTGGCCTCCAGAAGACGGACGAAGACTGCCATGCCAGAGAGGAGTCAGACAGCTCTTCTAGGTGCATATAATTTTTTAAAAACTTTTGTTTTACAGCTAGGGCTGATTTTCAGGGAACGGATTATATTTTAAGCCCTTCCTCGAAAATTATTGCCGTGGGGGTTACCTGCAACCCACTGCTTTCAATGGGGCCGCAGCAGTGCCGACCCCATTGAAAGCAATGGGAAAGCATCACAGACTTCTGCCACAGCTGCCCATTGACTTCAATGAAAGCCGTCTGCACAGAATCTGCAATGGAATAGAACAAGCTGCGATTTTCCTTCCACGAGCAGAAAATCACAATTGATTTCTGCTCGTGGACATGGAAAAGCGATTTTCCATACCATGTTTATGGGCAGTAATTGCTGAGGAATCTGGAGGCGAACTTTCAGCTTACATCAGAGACCGATGCATACATTTAATTGAATGAATATACATATATTCAGACCACAGCTATCTGATGTGTATGGCCAGCTTTACAGATCCATTAATGTTATAGGAAAGCTGTTACTAGAGCATCCACTATACTTCCCCATCCACTATCCCTAGATGTGCAAAAATGTAGTTGTAATGGAACACTGTACACAATCAATCAGAAGCGAAAAAAGGACTCACATATTGGAGCTTTCCTATCTCTTTGACTTCCACAGAGTACTAAATGCATTGAACAATTCTGATCACACGAGATCTCTTGGCACCTTCAAGTATTAGGCTATGGTTACTCTGTAATCTCCTAATCTAATGGAAATCAATGTGGGTCGCATTGAGACTTACAAGTTGCCGCGACCCACAGATCACAAAATGTCACACTTGAATTTTTTGTGACCCGCAAGTCGCAGTCACAGCTTCTTATTAGTTGCAATGCGATTCACACTGACTTCTATTAGACTAGGAGATTGCAGGACTACACTGCCATGTTTAGCTGCACGACCTGTGTCAGGGTGATTTGCTAATATGTGTGAGGATATCTATAGCAGTACCATAGAAAAGAATGATGGCCCATCTCCAACATCTCCTTGATCTTCTCTTCCAAAAACTGCAGTGGATTTTCCGGACACATAGCAAGCAGTCCACACAGTAGAGCCTGGAAAAAGAAAATGTATTTTTTATCCAATATAATATGATTTGAATGTTTTCAAACTATTCTTCTGTATGCGTGACTTTACATGGTCAACCTTTTCTGTGTCTAGAAAGTTGTATCTAAAATACAAAGTTTCCCCAATATTTTGGTGAAATCATAAAGCTTTCATGCACCCCAAAAAGCTTACGCCCAGTTACCTTTAGCTGTTATAAACACTGCAGGATTTCTAAATTGTACTGTGCTTAAAGAGACCCTGTCACGTTGAAAGTAGTTCTGATCTGCAGACAGCACAGTATACTTGGATCTTTCTGATCTTAGGAGTCGAGTGGGCGGTCCTAATGGTGTTTGATAGCACTATTCTCCAAAGTAGGAAGATTTAGCAACGGAGACATGATTAAGTACTTTTACATAATTTTGTGGTGCTTAACATGAAAATGTCATAGAAAATGCAAGATTGTTTCTTGTTTTGAAGTTACAGAAAGAAAAAGTAAAAAAAAACATGGAAAAAAATGAAATATGTGGTATTTGGGGATTTAAACTACTTTTCTGCCTGTATTTGTTACAATTTTCAGTAGTGGTATGTGTGGGAATTAAAATACTTATCTCCCTGTATTTGTTATAAATATAGACTTGCCACTAATTCTCTAACAATAATACATAATGTTATAGCGAGCTTTTGAACCTACGCAGGGACGTGAGGAAGAACCCTGAGTAGGTATGAAAGCTTGCTATAACATTATGTATTATTGTTAGCCATTAAAAGGTATCATATCTACAAGATTACTTGGTTCCTCTTATTGGGAAGAATCACATAGAACCATGAGTGGCAGGTGTATTGGGATTTTAAAGTTAAGTCTATGTCAGTGGGACTACAGTAGGGCTATACAAAATTCTGTTGTTATCTGTTGTGAATAAGGCAGTCTGGACAGATTAAATCATTACAAGAAAGACTGGCCTTGGTGATCACAACTTAAAATGGGCTAGAAGAATGTAGGGTATCAATATCATTAACCTTACATCTTGTGGATCGTGCGGGATCAGCATCTGAACGCACGCCATCTCGTAGCAGTAGCTAGTTGTTACTGATAGCCGGCCCCCCACTGCAATGCCCTTTGGGTAAATAAACAGTCAGTCCTTCCCGGTCCTCGGACAATAAAGCACTCTTAGGGCAACAACGCAGTCTTCCAATTAGCCCAACATAAGGTGATTGTCACTGAAGTCAGTGGAGACAGGGAAGGATAGCATACACAGTCTTGGTGCAGAGAAATCCTTGTGCTTCTCTGTGCATAGAGGCTACTACATGAACAGGGGGGAAGATGGAGGAAGAGAAAGCTACAGCAGCAGAAGAGGGAGCGGGATGAGGTTGACTCTTTGCCTTCTAGCCCCAGGGACTGTCCAAGGCAGTGGGTGGTAGAAGTTCATGTGCCTGTTCATACATATTGTGTTGAGGTTGTTTATGCTCTTGCTGCGCTTTAAACGCTTACCGCAGATCTTACAGATGACCACTCTTCTGTCATCATCTGCAGTTTCAACGAATGCCCAGGCTGCACAAGTCCTGTGAGCTGACCTAGCTGTGGGCCTGATGTTGGTGCTGCTGTGACTAGTAGTAGCGGAAGGTGATGGTACAACCCTTATGTTTGTCTGCGACACCCTACTCCCTGTCTAAGCATGGTGTTGCCCCGTAATGTCTTCCTCTTTCTCCTGCCCCTGCGAGCTCCTATCATGACTCTCCCTGCCTCTCCATGTTTGATCAAGTACCTCATCAACTTCCAACTCCTCTACCTCTTGAGTGGACTCTATGCCAGAGTGAGCACCAAGAGCCGGCACCTTTGTTTCAACCCCCCCTAGTACACATTACTTGTGAAGGGCTGATCACGCACACTAACCCACCATCATCTTCCTCAGAGGAGGAGCAAAATGATTGGGCATCAATGCATTTAATGTCTTGGTCTTCTCCCTCTGTTTGTTTGGACTGCCCGGTTGACAACCATGACATAGAAAGATCAAACAGGTCCTCAGGCTGATCCATGTTGACTGCTTTGGAGGGTGCGGGGGATCTGGCACGGGGTGAAGGAGAGAGAGGATGTTCATGGCTGACTGACTACTGTGTGCCTGAGACTGAGAGGAAGAGGAGGTGGTGGTACTTGAGGCATCCTGTTTCATCCACTGTATAACCTTTTCTGCATGCTGTGGATGTAATGCATGGGTAGAACCACTTCTAAGGAATGGTAGCGAGCTTGCCACATCTCCTGCAGAACGTGGAGCTGTTACTTTAGTGGGAGCCGCTTGAAGTGCCAACTTGGCCCATCCTCTACCACCTCCAATGCCACTTACACACCCCCTACCCTTTGCTTTCTTCACATTTCCTTTTATTTACTGTATATACTCGAGTATTAGCCGACCCGAGTATAAGCCGAGACAATAAGTTTTACCACAAAAAACTGGTAAAGCTTATTGACTTGAGTATAAGCCGAGCTATACTCGAGTATATACTAGGTAAAGAAAAAATGCAATACTCCCCTCCCAGCCGGCGTCTGTGTCCCTGGCGCGATGATCTCCTCAGCGATGCAGCAAGCTTCTTCAGACTTCTCCCCACTCTAATCTCCCTGCTCAGTTTTCAATTCCCCCACCGCCAGCGCTGTGCAAGTAAGCACTGTGATTGGATCGAGTGCCAGCCAATCACAGCCGGCGCTCGATAAACCAATTACAGCCATTCAGCAATGTCATTTACTGAATGGCTGTGAATGACCGAGCACCGGCTGTGATTGGCTGGTGCACAAGCCAATCACAGCGCTTACCTACACAGCGCTGATGGCGGGGGAATTCAAAGCTGAGTAGGGAGATGACAGCGGGGAGAATTCTCAAGCAGCTTGCTGCACCGCCGGGGAGACCATCACGCCGGGGACACAGACAAAGGCTGAGAGATGAGTATTGCGGAGTGTTTTTTTTTATACCTGACTCGAGTATAAACCAAGGGGGGCTTTTTCAGCATAAAAAAATGTGCTGAAAAACTAGGCTTATACTCGAGTATGTATGGTAATTTAGTTTTTGTTTACTTTTTAGTGTAGTTTTATGTAACTTTTCAGGTAAATTTTTAATTTATAGTGGCCAAACTGTTAACTTTGAACAATGTCTGAGGCCACAGAGTACTGCAACTATTTTCCACACCAAAGCAATATTTCCCATGCCAAAGTTTAGTTGATAGCAGCAGAAATATACCTTCTCCCAATGTACAGACCACGTTTTTGTATAGGCATATAGATGTGATGCAGCTTCTTTCTCTGCTCTCTCCAATAGAACGCTGCTTACGTCCTCTGCTGATATACAAGTTTCTACGCCAGCAGAAATATATATCCTCTGCAGAACATCTGTTCCTAACAACGGACCACGTTATATAGGCTTCATTAAACATGATACAGCTTCTTTGTCCAGTTACAATTATAATGCTGTCATAATGACGATGATCTCATAATCACGTTATCATAATCATGCTGATGTCACAAACAAAATGTTACAATCTTGATGATTTCAGAATGACAGTGTCATATTCACAATGATTTCACAATGATTTCACAATGATATCGCAATGACTATGTCAGCAATCCTGTATGTAGTGGAGCATCAGGGGTATCAAAATTCAACTCAATTCCTTTAAAGTGAACACATCTTTATTGTGCCCGTATCACACAGCGACGCTTCAACTGCAACTGTGGTCTTTCTCAAGCAATGACTATGTCACAATCACAATGATGTCACAATCATGATGATGTTATAGCCATGATAATTTCATAATTATGATAATGTCAGAATCTCAATGTTATCATTCTGACGGTGTCACAACGATAATGATGTCATAATCAAGATGATATGAAGATGTACAATAGGGTTTATAAACCTGGTGGTATCTTGAACATAGAAAATAGAGATGAGCGAACCTACTCGGTTTGGGTGTTTTTGAACTCGAGCACCGCTTTTTCCGAGTAACTGACTACTCGGACGAAAAGATTCGGGGGGCGCCGGGAGGTTGCAGAGGGGAGGGGGGGGGGGAGAGAGAGAGCTTTATTAGTACTAACCACACATAGAGTGCTTTAACACAGGTGGAATGAAATCTGTGGATTTTGATGCAGAACTGAAAATGGCAGAATTCTTCCGACAATTGCTCATCAAAATCTGCATTGAATCTTGCAGATTTTGGTACAGAATTCTGTGGCAGCAAATTCCGCAGTGTTCTGCGGAAATATTGGCACCCATGTTAAAGCACTTACAGAGGACTATTCCTTGATATTTTTGAGCTACATGCTAGCCACACCCAACTGCAAATGACTAACTGCTATCTCCCAGTAATAGCCATACAGCTGTACGCACAGTAACAGACAGAGAGCTGTCAATCATTGGCTGGAGGGTGGGTGCAACTAACCTGTAGCTCATGAATATTGAGGACTACTTCCTGTAGTATTCTATGTGTAGCTGCTTCTACTAAAATGCAAGTTTCTCCCACAATAGTGCACAGATACATACATCAGACATATCACTGGTCTCAGAAATGGCTGTGAAAAAATGGTGACTCATTAAAAAAACCTCATTTGTATGGCTTGGAGGAAAGAAGAGAAACGGGTCAACATGATTGAAACCCCTAAATATGTTGAAGGGGTATTCCCTGCTTTTACTATTGATGACCTACCCCGAATAGCAATAATATGTGTATCCTATGGTGTATATATGTTTCTTACATCAGCCTAGGCAAACACGTGTGTGTGTATATATATGTTGTACACTGGTATGTAGATGCAGGCTCATACTCCCCCATATCCTTTCCTGGCTTAGGAATGTCCTGAGATAGCGGATCCTGACCCCCTCCCTCCAGAGAGGAGGAGTTAGAACAATGAATATAGAATGAGCCTATTCTACTTAAGTTGCGGTTCCTAGGAATTACATATTTAGTAGTAACACACCTGAAGGCATTAATATATATTAATCATGGGAGTCATTACAAGCTAAGCCACTTGTGTATTTCGTGACCGCCCTTAACTCTTGCTTACATAAGTGAATGTATATATACATTGTCTGCCTTGCAAAAAAACTCAGAAGAGCATCATTGTCGGATAATACTGGCTGTGTCATGTGTCAGTGATTTGTGTACACAACTTCTCATATAATTCGGACCAGGCAATGAAACACGCTAAGAAATCTCTGATAATTTTCTCAACAGCTGGTGCCTGCTCACAGGGACGAGAGAGGACTTATTTGTCCGACTGCTTAAGTTCGGAGCTCAGATGATAGAACAATTGGAGAAACTGCAGTAGTGAGGTGAGTTGTATGTGTACTATATACCTCCACTCCTTATATTGTTTCTCGTCTGTCTTAAGAGCTCTGGTCGGGTAAGTTGAATCCGTATATGGGTCCATTGTATAATTTGTAGCCTCTCTCCCTAAGCAAAATAAGAATCCTGATGTGTTTCATTGTACTGGGGAATGGCTGGGTGCTGTGTAAGGTTTGTTTGTTTGTCTACCAATTATCCTAGGGTTTCCAGTGTTTGACAAGACACTAATGGTTTGCTGAGCGTAGTTTCAAAGGTTTTTATAAAATAGTTATTCCTAGCAAAGGTATGCGTCCCTGCTGAATAACGGAAATGATCTAGGAGTAGCACGGTAGTTGTACAGCGTATATAGGTCATTAAATCGATAATATAGGCAGCAAGCGGATGGATGTTGGAGAATGTTACACAGCTCCGCACATTGTATCTGATATAGAAGAGAAAAAGAATGTGAACAAGTTAAAGAAGGTTGATGTTAATTACAGAATGTAACTCAGGAGGTACGCTAAATTAGCCTTTCTGGAAGAAGGTGATAAGGGGAAAAAAAGGCAATGGTATGAAAATAGTGGATACATGTATAGTTACTGTTAGGCCTTAGTCACACGGGCGTTTTTTCATGCGATTTGCGGATCGCATGACGGATGCGCATCCGCAAATCGCGTGACCGGTGCGCGCAAGTCGCCCGCAAATCTGCTCCTAGCCGCGTTTCATTAGAAACGGTCCGGAGCTGTCCAGCGCATTGCATTCAATGGAGACGGCAATAGAGCCGGCTCCATTTAAAGCAATGCGCTGCGGGCGAGCCCGGGATGAATTGTCGGGAAGGGCTTAAATATATAAGCCCTTCTCTGCAATTCATCCTAAAATGTGTAAAAATAAAAAATATATATTTACTCACCTTCTCCCGGCAGCCGGAGCTCCGCACGGCCGTCCTGCAGTGGGTGTGAAGGGGGTGTGAGTCAGACCTGCCCCCTGATTGGCTCAGCGCTGAGCCAATCAGAGGCATGTCTCACTCACACCCATTCATGAATTCATGAATGGATGTGAGTCAGACTTGCCCCTGATTGGCTCAGCGCTAAGAGGCAGCAGTCACTCACCCATTCATGAATTCATGAATGGGTGTGTGAGTGAAACCTGCCTCTGATTGGTCAGGGCTGTGACCAATCAGAGGCAGATCATTCAGCAGGCGGGGATTTTAAAGCCCCGCCGGCTGAATAGTGCCGAGAAGCAGTTCAGGAGAACTGACAGCGGCCGCGGCTGGACTCCGGCTGCAGCGGAAAGGTGAGTATACAATTTTTTTTTATTTTAACACATTTTAGGATGAATTGCAGGGAAGGGCTTATATATTTAAGCCCTTCCCGACAATTCACCCCGCGCACGCCGGCAGCCCATTGCTTTCAATGGAGCGGCTGTATTGCCGGCTCCATTGAATTCAATGGGCAAACATCGTTCTTCTCTGTCACAGCTGTTACAGCTGTGGCAGAGAAGAATGATTTGTCTTCTATATGTTCTCAATGGGGTCGGCGCTGCTGCCGCCGGCCCCATTGAGCGCATATAGAGAAGAGAACAGGAATCGCAGATCGCTGATAGGTGCGATCTGCGATTTCTGTTCTATAATTTATCGGACGAGCGCATAAAAAGCGCTCATGTGTCCGATACCATTGCAAAGCAATGGTTTTATAAAATCGCCGGACGCATGCACATGCGCAAATCGCGGCAAAAAACGCCCGTCTGACTAAGGCCTAATAGAGAAGGAGGAGGTGGCTTCTTCTTCCGTTGTGGATAATAGGAAGTCAAATGGTGACACTGCCCCCTGTGATGAGGAGACAGCACATAATGCGCTTGCTCCTATTGCGCTGGCCCCACCCCCATACAAGCCCTCTGGATGGACTTGTTGGCATTGCACATAAAGGAATAAAGTGTAGTGAGATGCCTGTCTGACTTGATAGTGTTCTTAGATTATTATTATTATTTAAGATTATTATTAGGCATTGCCTTTTACCAGCACCCAGTCAGGCCACGCCCATGCTGGCCATATCAGTGCCAGTCATGGCCTGCGGCCATCTTAGAATCTGCTGTAACAATACCTTCGTCTGTCGCCCAAGTGCTATCTTAGCTCAATAGCAGGCACAGTCTGGCTTCTCACCTCCCATAGATGTACCTTTTACATAGCATCCCAATGCTTGCACTGGTAGTAGTGCACCACACAAATGATGAGTGCCTTCTCTAAATTACGTAGGAATATTCAGAACCCCTCCATCCCGTGTCCTCTGTGTCTTGATGATATGTTGTTTGTCTTGGTATAAGATAAGGTCAGTATGATACTGTTGGATATTTAGTCGTAGCAGTTCTAGATTTTAAGTATAAAATCTAGAGGAATACATATGGTCTCCTTCATACAAGTGTCAAGTAGTGTTTCGCACTGAGGGGACAAGTTGCTATGGGTGAAAGTAGCACTGATAAGGATCAGGGATAGCAGGTGTGATATGGTTAGCTTACAAATGGTTAAAGATTTTTTTTTTTATTTGAATGCTTGGCCCTTGTGAAGCCGCTTCCTCCCTTCATCCCCCCTTCCTCCCCCTCCAACCTCACAGAATTTGTTGTATATCGGACACACAGAGGAGGGAGGGAAAGAGTGTGACTGACCTTGTAATGTAGACGTCTAGGAGCAGTACTCCTCTTGCATGAATTGAATAGAGACTTGTAATGAAGACAAACATGAATGAAGTGGTAGGAGTTGTGCTGACTGGGATCTGATGTACCACATAGGTTTCTAGGAGCACAGCCCCACAGGTGTGGAATGACTGAGCTGGCTGGGTGTGGTGTACTCCTGCTAGCCAATCACCACAGGTCTGGTTGCAGTTAAATATCCTCCCTCTGCAAGAGAAAGCTGGTTTCCCTTCACTCTAGAGTTTGTTGGTTTTGCATGCCTGTACATGTGTTAGGTGTTTGTACAGGGGGCTAGTCCAGTGTTTGTGGAGGTGGCCAGACATTAGGTGTGGATAGCCCTGCTTTGTGTATATGGTGGGAAGTGTCATGTTCTGTATGTCTGTGCAGGTGGCTAGATACGAGGAGTGAGCAGTCCTGTTCTGTGGATAGTGTGAACAGGGGCTAGTCCAGTGTTTGTGCAGGTGGACAGACATTATCTGTGGATAGCCCTGTTTTGTGTATATGGTACAAATAGTGTCATGTTCTGTATGTCTGTGCTGGCGACTAGACATGAGGAGTGAACTGTCCTGTTCTATGTGGTTGTGTGTCTGGTAACCCTAGTGTGTTGCTGTGTGATTTGTGTTCTGTGTTCCGGTCTGTTCTGGTTCTGTGTATTAACCTTTTAGGGATGGTCAAGACCTAGGTTCCAGCACAGGCCCGCCTTTATCGAGGTGATCGCCTTGCTTATTAGGTAGGGTCCTTCCATTCTCCCTCCAGCTTGCAGTCAGTTGTCTTGCTAGTGTAGGGACCTGCGAGACAATGAGGAGCCTTGACTGTAGCTTGCGGGCTTAAGTATTTTAGCCAATATGCAAACCAATACTTCGTACTTTGATAGCTATTACATCTACTTATGGGCCCGGTGTTTGTTTGCCCACACAAACGTAACAGAAGTGAATTAAAGTGTCTCAGTATAAGCTTATGCAAACAGGAAAGGTGCAGGAATCTTAATGTATATTCTTACTGTTATTTGTGCACATGTAAGTTCTGTGATTGTTTTGCAGTGAGTTTAATTGTTAAATGGTGTTACTGTTGTATTTTCAGTGTGATGTCATGTAAGAGAAACAAGTTGTTGATAACCTCTATGTGAGACCAGTGAGTGTTTCTATTATGGGAAAAATATTACAATGATACTAAGGTTAGCTGTAGAATCCTAGAAGCAGTTAAAGTTTTGTTTATTTCCTTTCACCTTCTCTCCCTGATAAGAGGAATTCCGGGTGGGTGGGTGCAGGTGGTTGTTTAGGTTGGAGGATCAAACGAGTCTGCAGATGAGGGGAGTGGTAGTAATTGCGGGAATTTTTATGCTATGCAATTTGCACTGTGTGTAGAGAATTATATGGTTATTGCTATTTATATGAGAGGGAAAGACTTGACCGCACGGATGGATGAAAGTTTATGACAACTGTTCAAGCTGTGATGAATGTAAAATGTGTTATGAAGATATTGACTGGGGATAAAAATTTCTCTTCCCTAAGCATAAGACTCTACTGGACACTCAGTGTGGGATGTGAATTTCATCCACATTTTTGTTTTCCTTTGCCTTTGCATATGTACGTGTAAGTGTACACTGCAGCTGTGGCATTATACTCATGAACTCAAAAGTTCAGGATAAGCAATAATAAACACCGTGCTGAAGTGCACTTCTTTGTAGATGAATGCCTGTGCAGTAAATCATTCTGCTCGACTGACCAGGTATTGCAGGAAAAAAAAAACCACTACATTTTTCACACCCTGAAGATTGTGGTCTATTTTTTTTTCTTTTCTCAGCCCTGGGAGTACAAAGTCTTTCAATGTTGCTTGTGGTGCGCCCTCTTGTGTTAGAAACAGTAGCAGCAGCGGGACAAAAGTTTTGGGATTGGTTTCCATTTTTCCTGTGACAGTATTAGGCCACATGAAGTCACGGCCAATACTGGCACAGGTTTCGCTAAAACTTTGGTTCACAGAACATGACTCTCTCCTACAGTGCGCTCTGCTCATGACACACAACGTGCCCAATTCAGCGCTGCACCACCCTCTACCCATCTACCTTGTGGCATCTGGAAAAGCAGGGGAAAGAGTGGGAGTAATCATCTGATAGTTTTCTTTTTTAGCTTGATACACATGACTATGCAATAGCTAATGGCCCAGGAGACAGGGGATTCAGTTATGTTGTTGATCAGTCATTAGACAACAATAATTTTACACTCTTTGTGGATCAAGGTATGGTCAAGAAGGCAGGTTCTATAGAGGTTATGTTCTGCTCTCCTTATATGATATGTCAAGGTCGAAGCCCTTCCACCTCATGTCAACCTGAATTGCGAGCTCTGGGAGAAGCATGCAAGCATGCTCAAGAGAACAAGGTTAACATCTACTTGGACTCATGTTATGCCTTTGGCATTGCTCATGACTATGGACCCATCTGGAGAGCAAGGTCATTCTTTTCAGCAAATGAAAAAACAATTAAAGACAGTAAAGGTGTACAGGCACTGATGGAAGCCCTCTTGCTGCCCGAAAGAGTGGCCTGAAAGCACAACAAGAGGCCACTTCAAGGATGGCACAAAAGAGGCAACCGGAAATCACTCGGCTGAGCAGGCTGTGAAGACAGCCACACAGAAGCCCAGACGTGATCCTTCAGGGGTTGGGGCGGTACAGGTACCTCCTCAGACGTCACCCCCAGTGGATTATGACCTGTTGATGCAGTTACAAAAGCAGGTAATCAAGGGGAAAAGGGAACAATGGGAACCAGCAGGAGGGGCAGAGACACCTGGAGATAAATTGATGGTATCTAACAAGCTCTGTCTTCCACAGGCCCCTATCTAGTCATGACTCCGGTCTTCTGTGGAAATACACACCTGTCCAAAACAGCTATGAGAGATGTGGTCATTAGTCACTGGTATGCACCAGGATTTAGCGCCACAGCAGCTAAGTACACACAGGGCTGCCTAATTTGTGCACAGAACAATGTGGGTTGGTTTGAACGGACTCCCATACAGTGCACCCATTGTCCCGACTACCCATTCTAGCATCTTCAAATAGACTACATCCAATTGCCAAGGGTGAGCAGGTATGAGTAAGTTCTGGTCTGCTTAGACCTGTTTTCAGGGTGACCAGTCTGGCCTACCAGTTCACAACGCCATCACCAAGAACTGATATCTGAGGTGGTATTCAGGTACAGTGTACCAGAGACAATTGAGAATGACTGAGACACTCCCTTCACGGGAAGAAGTGATGTAGGAAGTAATGAAAGTATTAGGGGTGGAACAGGCTTTTTATGCTCCGTACCATCCACAAAGCAGTGGTAGAGCAGAGAGCTTAAATGGTACCTTAGAAACCACGATCCAGAAAGCCATGGCAGAGCTCCATAGACTGTGGACCGAGTTCCTCCCCCTGGCACTCTTCTCCGTAAGGTATACACCTAACAGAATAGGCCTCAGCCCATATGAGGTACGTTTTGGGTCGGCCCCAAGGTTACGACTGTATTTTCCACGATAACTCCAGATACAGCATGGTAGCTTGACAAACCATGTTATTGTTAGAAAGAACTTATTCTGTGAAACTAGAAGAATCGGTGGTTACCAAAAGACATGTCCGCAAAGCTCTAGAACTCAGACTTTATGGTCCATAACAAGTGTTCCTGACACCACTACAGAAGTTTAGCTGGAAGGACAAAATCAAATTGGATACAGGTGTCTCATTGCAAGAGAGTCTTCCCACCATGATAGACATATGCTTTCTCTTCAGCTATGGTTCCATAACTAAGGCTCTAAAAGGTCTAACTAGCCTCACTAAAGAACTAACAGCAAATTTTGGCATCTCCGAGCCCCTTTGGTGACTGGTGGACAGATACTTTCAGGAGATGGAGCCACTGGATTTCATATTTTGATATAACTTTAATGACTATTCTTGCTACTATTGCTATTATTGACTGCTGCATTATTCCGTGCCTTCGAGGATTCTTTTCAAAGGTTATGAGGTTTAGCTACTGACTTTGATATTGTATTTGCTTTATATCAACTCTCCATTCCTACAACACTATTCCAAGATACTTTTTCTTATGAGCGCTAGGGGTGCATCAGTCAGGGGATCCAGGGAAGTTGTGTAGGAATTCGGCTTATGTCACATTTGTAAGTAACTGGCTAGCTGTTCTCCCAGCTGCTCTAAGAAACAAAAGGAGGAGGAGTTAGAATAATGAATATAGAATGAACCTATTCTACTTAAGTTGTGGTTCCTAGGAATTAGGTATTTAGTAGTAACACACCTCAAGGCGTTAACATATGTTAATCAGTGGAGTCATTACAAGCTAAGCCAATTGTGTATTTCATGACCACCCTTAACTCTTGCTTACGAAATTGAACATATTTATATATATATACACATTGTCTGCCTTGCAATAAACTCAGAAGAGAATCATTCTCGGCTGTGTCATGTGTCAGTGATTTGTGTACACAGCTTCTCATATAATTTGGACCAGGCAATGAAACACGCCAAGAAATCTCTGATGATTTCCCTAACAACCCCTAGGATAGGTCATCAACAGTTGATCAGCAAGAATCTGCCACTCAAGATCTCCGCCCATCAGCTGATCCTCCATCCCGCTGTCAGGGACAGAAGTGCAATAGAAGGCTTCATTCCCATTGAAATCAATGGGAGCAATGCTTCCTATTACTTTTTTGTCTCTGACCACAAGGAGGAACTGGAATGTGTTATAGAATGCATAAGTCACAACGATTTCAATAGGAGTGAAGCTGTCTATTATGCCTTTGCCCCTGACACCGATGACGATGTCCGGCCCTGCTACATTAACAATGGGCTGGATTCTGACTGATGGATCCCCGTCAATCAACTAATGACCTCAGAATAGGTCATCAATAGTAAAAGCCCTGAATATCACTTTAAGGGTATAACTAAAGTTCAGGAGGGAAGCTGTTTTATTAGGAAGTTAAATACTACAATAAATGGACACAATCTGAAATGAGTTGGGGCATATACTGGCTCCATTAATGCATCCGTACTACGGATGAGTGTCCCAGCCTGACTACGCATCTCGTGGTCCGAACTCTGAGTATCATAGATTCCGATGGTGTTCAGAGTTCGGGTATTACGGATGCATAAATGCAGCTGAACTACACTTGTGTGTCACTGGCCTTAGGGCTCATGTCCGCGCTCGTGTTTTCACTGCGTATTATGGGTGCATTGCACAGACAGGTGATACGTGTTGAATGAAGTCAATGGACTTTCATTGATCCATGCACGCTGGCATGTAGAAACAGTGTATCGATATGCAAGAGAAATAAATCACAGCATGCTCTATTTCTCTGCATACCACACAGTGTGAGCCCTATAAATTTGTATATGCTTTCCATACGCAATACATTGTCACATTGCACATGTGCGCGTGATATGCGGCATGCGCAATGCCATATGTGGTCTCTGCAGAGCGGGTATTATTATATCTTGACGCCACCAGTAAGTCCTTGTGGAGACAAGAGTGATGGGCGGGGGGGGGGGGGGGGGGGGGGGGTGACGCCCCCTGATGCTGATTGGCTGCAAAAGATGGGTTGGCTGCAGGTCCTAAGAGGCCAGTATAACCCTGGTGTCCTGGCTGACAGGCTACTAACTGTACTTTCCGTCCCTCTACTCTTAGCTGCTATACTTTAGTTCCTGGCACTGTTCCGCTCCTGCTATAGCGTCCCCAGCCCTATGCTCCCATCTCCGGTCCTTTCGTCCCCAGCGCTGTGCTCACCGCTCCTGCTGTAGCCTCCCTGGCGCTCTGCTCCCAGGTGGTGTTGGTAACTTTCCGCCGCTGTGCTACCCGCTCGTGCTGTATTGTCCCCGGCGCAGTGCTCCCCACTACTGCAGTTTACTCACCTGATGTTCGCTGCTGCAGCTCCTCATCTCCATTGCCAAGCAACTTGAAAACTGGCGTTTCGGGTCCTCTACCCAATTCACGCGGCTGCAGTGACTTCGGCGGCGCTTGCCCCTGCTGAATCTCATCCCTGGAGACACTCTCCCCTCTGATGTGGGCGGCGGCAGCAGATCCACGGCAGTGCTAAATGTTTTGCTGCTTAGTATGTGTTGACTGTTGGCTGCCGTGGACTCTTAGGGTTAGGGCTGTTTGACCTGTTAGCCTTACATTGTTTACTGTAAATGCTTCCATGTTACACGTGTTACATGGAAGCATTTTGAACTAACAATGTAAGGCTAACAGGTCAAACATCCCTAACCCTGAGGCCTCATGTCCACTCAAAAAATACAATTCGCGCAGAATCTGCCGCGGATTTCCGCAGTGGATTCCGCACGGATTTGCTTTAAATGGCATTTTTTTGCATGCAGATATCCGCACACATTGCTATCAATGTGATAGCAATGCTGCCGATCCGCGCGGATTCCGTGGCAAATGGAGCATGCCGCGTTTTTTCTTACGCGCATGAAAAACGCAATTCTTTTAAAATGCCATCCGCGGGTGCAAAAGTCAATTTAATGGACCCGAGGATGGCAATGATTCCCTATGGGCCAAATCCGGGAATCCGCTGCGGAATCCGCAATTCCATTTACCCAGTGGACATGAGGCCTCTCATGTCCACGGGGAAAATCAGATCCGCTGCGGATTTGTAACGCGGATTTGGGCTGCGGGTGCACTGTAATTGTCTTTTATTTTTCATGCGGGAGATCAATTGAGCTATGTGCTCTATGAGCTCCCGCATGCGTGATCCGCATTAAAATGGAGCATGTCCATTTTTTTTCATGCTCCAGAAATTTTTTAATTACCATCTGCGGGTATTTATCTACCTGTGGGTGGTCAATGCATTCCTATGGGGCGCGGATCCGCGTGCGGGAAAAACGCTGCAGATTTTAATTCTTATTTTCCCCGTGGACATGAGGCCTAAGAGTCCACGGCAGCCAACAGTCAACACACAGCATCCTGCTAGGACCTTTGACAAGTCACCCAATCAGGAGCTAGGGGTGTGACAGGGGCAGTCCTCCTGTCAAACCCCTAGGTTCCTGGTGGCATCAAGATACACTAATACCGGCAGAGCTTATGTCTACAAAATGGGTTTTACACATACGCCCTTACTGAAAGAGGAGCAGATGCTTGGAATATATTCCAGCAGACATAGTTGGAAAAACCAGTAAATACACTGAAGCCTGGATCAGCATATTAGCTATCGTAAGAGAGAAATAATATGAGAGCCGACCGGAAGGACCGACCAAGTATGCAGGAGGGCCGGAGCAGCCGCTTGGCCACTGATAAGGGGGATGTCTTTCTGGCCAACTCACAACTGAAAAGTATAAGGTGTAACAACAATATTGCTTACATTCCATCTGACTAATGTGTAATACTCCGTACCCCCAGTGTGTATAGCTACTGCACCACATATAGTGAGAACCATTACCTATCATCCGGTGTATGGGGGCTTTTAGATGGGGTGAGTTATAGTTCGCACAAGCAGTGTTTTGAAGGGTAACGGCTGGATGTAAGTGCGCCCCCTATCGGTGAGCCCAGGAGTTGTACAGGGCAGCTTGTTAAGGCTGCATTCACACAGGGCGGGATTAGCCAGCCATGTGGATGAGATTTCTCAGAAACCTCGTCCACACGGGACGGCCAATCCGCTGCGGTAAATCCGGTTGAAACCGCGGCTGCGGCTGCCGCGGTTTCAAAAGAAGCAGCATGTCTGTTTACAGTCGTTTTTTTTATTTATGTTACGGCCGCGCTCTCCTCCATGGGAGAGACGGCCGCAACGGAAAAGCATGCGGCCGGACCGCTTCAAAGCTGCCGCGGCTTAAACCGTGACGGTTCTCCCGGCGGAAATCTCGCGGTTTTTGCTGCGGCCAAACCGCGAGATTTCCGACGGGAATTCGCCGTGTGTGAACCCTGCCTAAAGGATTTCCTGAAGATCGGAGTTGCTTTAGTTGGTGAATCTTATATTTCCTCCTCAGGACACTTCTGACAGATCTCACACTTCCTATAAACAATATCATCTATAGCAACAGTACAAGTAATCAGCGTCCATGAATAGTGCCCACTACTGCTGCCATTATGGTCAGCGCTCGCCGTTACCTCGTAGATGTGGAGCAGGGAGTGCTGCGTGATGTAGTTCCTGAGCTGGGCATCTGCATTCCGTAGAGATGCCATTATATGCGGTGTCTGCCGCCCCACGCAGTGCCTGACACAGGAGAGTAGCGTCTACTGTTCCCTAGCAACCCGCCAGCCCGCCCATTCACCGCCAGGAGTCACGTGGTCCGTGCGACAGAGAGACAGATCCTCACAGCTCTCAACCGCCGTGCGCGCTCCTCTCCATGCAATCACCGTCAGGTTATCACGTGATTAGAGGAGGTGGGGACAGCACGTCACGTGCTCCCAGAACTGTCGGCTGGTCACAGAACATAAGATGTCCCTTGTAGGGAGGCTGACGAGGAGCCTGCTGCTGGTGGCGCTCGGGGCCGGCGGCTGTTACTGCTTGTATAGGGTGTTATGTAGGAGGAAGAGGCCCGGGGGCGGCAGCGGAGGGATACTGGGCAGGGTGTCGGGCATGCCGGTGCGAGGAAGTGCAGGTGAGGAGACCCCAGTGGTCATAACCTTACAGTAGTGCTGAAAATAATATAAAACCCCCAGACCGCAGCCATGTACTTACTGATCTAGTGATGCAGGAGGGCAGGTAGCAGCAGGGAATCCCTCAGCATGCAGGTGGCACAGGTGCCAGGACTGATGGGCAGCCACTCATGCACCCTCCTTAGGATGCCTTCACCCTGACAAGGGCGGTATCGGGCTGTGATTCATGGCTGGACATCGCGCTCCCCGCCATGTGATACCCGCGGATACCAGGAGGTTTCATGTGACAACAGCCTCACATCGCTGTAGGGGATCGCAGGGTGCTGCCACTGTTTTTGGTGGGGCCGGCGCTGCTGCCACCTGCCCAGTTGGAAAGAATGGGCGATATCGCAAAACGATAGAACATTTCTCATGAATATGAACCCTATTCTTTTGGAAGGGGCGATCCTTCTTCACGCAATGCAAGCGCTGGCTGGTTCTTACAGCTGACAACCAGCAGCAATAGCTCCGATATGCCATATGGCTCATCAGAGCTGTTAACCCTTTAAATGTCACGGTCAATTGTGACAGCGGCATTTAAATCCCCCCAAATGCTATAGCATTACATTATACTGCAGGAGCGATCAAAGCATCGCAAGTTGTGGTCCCATCTGGGGACTTAAAAAAACAAACAAAAAAAAAAGAACAATGAAGTTTTACTAATTATTATTATTAAAAAAAAAAAAGTAATCGTTCAAAAAAGAAAAAACCTTTTGCCATATTTATAATAAAAAATCTGAATAATAAAACAAAAATACATATTTGGTATCGCTGCGTCTGTAAAAGTCTGATCGATCTAAGTAATGCATTATTTACCGCGCAAGGTGAACGTCGTCAGAAAAAAAACAAACGCCAGAAATGCGCTTTTTTTTTGTCACCCTGTCTTCAAGAAAAAATATTTAAAAAGTGATCAAAAGTCGTATGTATTCCAAAATGGTACCAACGCAAACTACAGGACGACTCGCAACAATTGAGCCCTCACCCAGCTGTCGACGGAAAAATTAAAAAGTTATTGTGCGCAGAAAATGGAGACAGTAAATAATTTTAAAAAATGAAAGATCTTTGAATAGAAATAGTACAGCAAAAAAAAACCGATATGAGTTTGGTAATGTAGTAATCGTACTGACTCCTAGAATAAAGTTATCATGTCACTTCTGTTGCAGTGTGTGCACCGTAGAAACAAGACGCACCAAAAGATGTCGGAATTTCATTTTTTTTTCCATTTCTCTCAACTTTTACAAGTTTTTCAGTACATTATATGGTACATTAAATAGCACCATTGAAAAATACAACTGGTCCACAAAAAACAAGCCCTCATACAGCGACGTCGATGGATAAAGAGGAGGAAAGGGGGAGGAAAAAACAGAAAATGATGGGGGAGGGCTGTGTCATTAAGGGGTTAAACAGCAATTGTTTTATCGATTTCAAGAGCTCTCATCCATGTGGCGTGGAAAATGTTGTAGATTTTAAATCTGCCACATATCAATTTTTGCTAATTTCACAACTTCCAATAAGCGGGTGGACCTGTAGGGAGTCTGTATGCAGCGCTGCAGTATCTTCATGTGGATTCACTGCAGGAATGATGCCGTGAGTAGGCACACGCCATGCGGTACACCCATACACAGGCGATTTGGGTGAAAATGGAATGGTAGAGTTTGAAGGGACCTGCAGGGTCATCGGGTCCAACCTAAGGTTGGGACAGCGACAGTCGATAGTTTGTTCAGCGATAGTCGATACTATCAACTATTGTAAAATATCGGTGGCAAACTATCGATATTTCAATATATTGACTTTTTAAAATGCTGTATAAAAATAAAACAGGTCTAGGGTTAATAAAGCAACATAAACGACAAAAAAAGTATAGTTTTCTTATAAAACTTTAAACTGCTGAAATTATTATAAACTTATAACTATTAACCCCTTCCCGCAACAGGACGTACCGGTACGTCCTGGGGATAGCGCGGGATCACATAAGATCCCGTGCTATCCCGCAGCGGGAGTCGGCTGTCACTCACAGCCGGCGTCCCGCTGCAACAGCGGGGAGGGGGGGGGGGGGGCATCAGAGATGCGCCGCCCCGCTGTTAACCCCTTCCCTGCCGCGATCTAAGTAGATCGCGGCAGGGAAAGAGTTCACAGAGGGATCGCGATCCTTCTGTGTCTCCGGCCGGCTTTCGCGATGTCATCGCGAGAGCCCGGCATGTCGCCATGGCAACAGGACGCCAGACACTGGCGTCCTGTATTGCCTGTGCCTATAATCGCTGTATAGGCGATAAGGCATGGGAGAGCAGTAGCTCTGCCATGCCTTATCACAGCGATCATAGGCATACTGCTGCAAGTCCCTCAGAGGGACTCAAATAGTGTAAAAGAAAAGAAAAATGTAAAAAAAACCCTTTTTTATGCTTTTTCTAATATTAGCATAAAAAAAGGGGAAAAAAATGAAAACCCCACATATTTGGTATTGACGCGTCCGTAATGACGTGTACAAAAAGTTGAACACACTTTTCATTTTGTACGACAAAAAGCGTAAAAAAAAAAGCTAAAAAACAGAGGCAAAATGCTAATTTTTAGCATTTTGCCTCCCAAAAAGTGCAATAAAAGTGATCAAAAAAGCCGTACATTCACCAAAATGGTACCAATAAAAACTACAGCTCGCCTCGCAAAAAATAAGCGCTTATACAGCTCCGTACATAGAAAAATAAAAAAGTTACAGGACTTTGAATGCAGCTATAGAGAAAAAAAAAGATTTCCAAAAAAAAGGGGGTTTTATTGCAAAAAAAGTGTAAAAACCTAAAAAAAATATAACAATTTTGGTATCGTTGTAACCGTACCGACCCGCAGAAAAATTTAGTGTGTCATTTATGCTGCATGATTAACGCTGTAAAAAAAAGAAAAAGAAATCTATGGCAGAATTGATGCGGTTTATCTCCATGTTATCATAAAAATTTTTTTTTTAAATTTTACGATATTGTCTACGTACCCAAAAGTGGCACCGATAAAAACTACAGCTCGCCACGCAAAAAACAAGCCCTTATACGGCCGCGTCCACGGAAAAATAAAAAAGTTATGGCTTTTGAAAAATGGAGATGGAAAAATACGAAAAAATCACTTGGTCCTCAACGCCAAAATAGGCCGTGTTATTAAGGGGTTAATAACATCATGAAAATATATTAAAGGTACAAATGAAAATAAAATTACTGATGAAACATATAATTAAAATTAGGTGTATGAAAAGATGTTTTTTTATCATTGGCCCCAATAATCGTTATCTAATGAGCCAAGAAATATTAATTTGCTCGCATGCTCTCCCTTCAGACAGAATTTCACCAGTTTTTGAAAACATTCTTTCTGCAGGAACTGAAGTAGCAACTACGGAAGGATATTTTCTCCAAAGCTGGTACAAATTAGAGTAGGGTTGGCATATTTCCCTCCATATTTTAGAAGGATTGTCTCCTGAACGTTAGATGCTGAACGCACGACATGCCGCGTCTCCTTTTCTGGACGCGAGCTTCGTGCGTTCAGCGCAGCCCTCCATCTGCATGTGGAAATGCTTTCATTTAGAAAGCATTGCCCACAGCCATCGCGTTAGACGCAAACATTCAGAGCCTGCGTCTAACGCCATGAACAAACGCATGTGGAGAAGGGGCCGAAGACCCCACTTTTTCTGAG
Organism: Eleutherodactylus coqui; assembly: GCF_035609145.1. Classification (NCBI taxonomy): domain Eukaryota; kingdom Metazoa; phylum Chordata; class Amphibia; order Anura; family Eleutherodactylidae; genus Eleutherodactylus; species Eleutherodactylus coqui. The sequence goes on along the minus strand of NC_089838.1, from coordinate 175,879,463 downwards.
AGTCGTTTTGCCTGGAGCAAACCTTATTGGTGACAAAGAGTCACCTCACACTGTCCAAAAGTTTCTAGAACTTGTTTATACGTTCATTAGTGCCTCGAGCAAAACTCCATCCTGTACCAACACAAAGGAAAGGGCAGAATGTAAAGAAAAAATATATAGTCACAGGACCACAAGACACGTTTCTTCAATACAAAAATCGATATTATATCGCCTTACACTATCGATGTTACAGACATAACAATATCGATGAAAAGTATCGCCAAAGCATTAGCGATATATTGATATTTCGATGTCCAAACCCTAGTCCCACCCTCTGCTCAATGCAGGATTCACTAAATCATCCCAGATATTTGTCCTGACTTTGTTTGAACACTTCCATTGAAGGAGAACTCACCACCTCCCGTGGTAACCTGTTCCACTCATTGATCACCCTCACTGTCAGAAAGTTTTTTTTTTTCTAATATCTAATTTGTGTCTCTTCCCATTCAGTTTCATCCCATTGCTTTTAGGCCTTATGCACATGGCCGTGACGGGCTCTGCAAGCGAAATACCGCAGCGGAGTCCGTCATGGCACCCCCCCCCCCCCCCCAAAGACAGCAGTGTCATGACGCAGCCAGCGGTGGGCACGGCGCGTATTCATGCTATATTTACACTGTGCTACAGCGGAAGTATAGCGTGACAGGCGGCTTTCATTGACTACAATGGAAGCCGGCCGCGCGTACTCCTGCGGCAAATAGAACATGCTGCGTAATTCCGCAGTGGAATGCCACAGCATGTACATTGAGCTATTAGGTTCAATAGAACCTAATAGCTGCAGTGAAACGCCGTGGATTTCAGCCGTTGGAATTAGGCCTAAGTCTTTCCTTGTGCAAATGAGAATAGGGCTGATCCCTCTGCACTGTGACAGCCCTTCAGATATTTATAGACCGCTATTAAGTCTGCTCTCAGCCTTCTTTTTTGCAAGCTAAACATTCCCAGATCCTTCAACCATTCCTCACCATCTTGGTAACTCTTCTCTGAACTTGCTCCAGTTTGTCTATGTCTTTTTTAAAGTTAGGTGCCCAGATGAGGTCTGATTAAGGAAGAGTAGAGGGGGATAATTACCTCACGTGATCTAGACTCTATGCTTCTCTTAATACATCCCAGAATGGTTTTTGCCTTATTGGCTGCGGCATCACACTGCTGACTCATGTTCAGTCTATGATCTATTAGTATACCCAAGTCTTTTTCACATGTGCTGCTGCTTAGCCCAATTCCTCCCATTCTATACATGCTTTTTTCATTTTTCTTGCCCAGATGTAGGACTTTGCATTTCTCCTTCTTATATACCATTCTGTTAGTCGCTGCCCACTGTTCAAGCTTTTCTAGATCTTTTTGAATACTCTGTCACTTCCCTAGTGTTAGCTATCCCTCCCAGCTTTGTGTCGTCTGCAAATTTGATCAGTTTTCCATCAATTCCCTCCTCCAGATCATTTATAAAAATGTTGAACAACACTGGGCCTTGAACAGAGCATTATGGTACCCCACTTGATACATTCTTCCACTTGGATGTGCAGCCATTTATGATCACTCTTTCAGTATGATCACTCAGTTGTGAATCCACCTAACAGTTGCCTTGTCAATCCCATATTTGGTCATTTTTTCAATAAGTATGGTATGAGATACTCTGTCATATGCTTTACTAAAGTCAAGATATACTGTATCCACCGCATTTCCCTGATCAACCCAGTCGGTGATTCTGTCATAGAAGGATATTCGATTCGTCTGGCATGACTTGTTTGTTACAAACCCATGCTGGCTCTGGTTAATCACTCCATTTTCATCCAAGTACATGCATACATGCTGTTTAAGAGCAATTACCTCTGCTGCGTCATTTAGTATTTTAGGATGTAATTCATCTGGACCTTGAGACTTGAATTCATTTAGGTTAGCTATGTGTTCCCTCACCATCTCTCTGCTTATAGATGGCCTGCATTCTTTTATTCCCCCAATAGCACAGGGAAGATCAGTTGATGTTACATCTACTTTCTGAGAGAAAACAAAATAGGAATTTAAAAGTTCGGCCTTCTCAACATCATTCTCAACCAATTCACCATTTTCATCCTGTAAGCATCCAATAGACCAAGAGCATCTTTGACTCTTCTTTTGCTTTTGCCAGATCTCCAAAATGCTTTTTTATTGCTTTTGGCCTCTGTTGCAAGCCTCAATTCATTATTAGTTTTTCTGACACTTGCCCTACAGTTTCTGCAGACCGCATTATATTCTTCTTTAGATGTCCCCCCCCCCCCCCTCTGTCCATTTGATAAACATATTTTTCTTCGTTTTTAACGTGTGCAAGTTCTGTGTTCATCCATACTGGGCTCTTTAAATGCTTCCCATTAGAATAGACTACATAGATTTTACACCCATGTTTGAAGAGGTGAAATCCTTACTAAAAATCTGCAGTAAAAATTGACATGCTGTGGATTTAAGATTTGCACAACAGGTCAGTATATGCTGCAGATTATTTTTCTTCAAGGACTAGATGAGCTTTCATGAACTCTTCTTCACACTGCTGATACTGTAAAATGCTGCACACTCTCCACAGCTGATTTAGTGGTGGAAAATATGCAGCATTTGTACATGTGACCCTAAAGATAACCTCACACAGGTGAGCGCCATATGCGGCCATGAATCCCACTCCCATATTGTGCTCACCATCCATGTGGAAGCCCTGAGGATACAAGGCGGTTTCATGTTGTCACAGCACATAAACTGTTAAGTTTCAGAATGCAATAAATGTATGTCTTTCTTAGCTGATTGGGTTATTGGCCCTTATATACAAGACTAAACCTATGCTTTGTAGTGCCAGTATCAAATATTAAAAGATAGGAAAAATAGCAATACTAAATTATGTTAACGTAAAGACATAGTTAGTCAACAGTAATAGAGTATAATGAGACAAGACTGATTGTAGCCATTTCCTTGTCTAAACAAGCCTTAAGGCCTCATGTCCACGGGGAAAATCAGGCCCGCTATGGATTCTCCATGGAGAATCTGCAGTGGGTCCCTCCTGCCCCGCGGACATGAGGCTCAAAAATAAGAATAAACTTACCTCTCGCCCGCTCCGGATCTTCCCTTCGCCGCGGCTTCATCTTCTCTCCGTCGCGGCCGGATCTTCTTTCTTCGGCTCGGCGGATGCGCCGGCCCGAAGAAAAAAGATCCGTCCACGACGGAGAGAAGATGGAGCCGCGGCGAAGGGAAGAACCGGAGCGGGTGAGTAAATTCCGATTTTTGTAGTCGATCTATTGAAGCCTATGGAAGCCGTTCAGATCCGCGGGAGACCCGCACGAAAATGGAGCATGGTCCAGATTTTTTCATGCTCCATTTTTAAAAAAATCACTTTTATTGACCATCCGCGGGTACTTATCTACCCGCGGGTGGTCAATGCATCCCTATGGGATGCGGATCCGCGTGCGGGAGAAGAGTTAAAATCCGCTGCGGATTTTAATTCTTCTTTTGCCCGTGGACATGAGGCCTTAAGAGCTTTGAGACTGTTTGTAGATGTTAATAAGCCTTATGATTAATAATCTTTGTATTAGTAACCTTTGTATGATAACGCCCTCTTTCTTTCTGTATAAAAACTGGCAATGTCTTCAATTAATACAGAATTCTCCTGACTTCTCATGAGAAGAGCATCTTGCTATGACAGGAAAGTGCTTCTCGGTATTAATGGATACTGCTAGCAATCTTCTCATCACCGGCTTCTATATATACTAATTTGGCACCTGACAACGAGGTCATCAGACTGTACCAGTCTGGTCCGATAACAGCGTGAAAACAGCCTTGCATCACTGCAAGGATGAAGGAAATCCCCCGCCGCGGCCGTCGCAGCCACTGCAGAGGATTGCGGAGTTTCACCCAATGTTGTCGCCAGCCCCATTGAAAACAATAGGCACTGCGATATAAGATCACATGGCAAGATAGAACATGCTGCGATTTGTTGCCCGCATAGTATCGCGATGCCATGCAGAGAAACATCGCTTGTGTGTATGACCCCATGCAGAAGACTGGAGTTCATAGTTGTGCATCTCAACACACAAATCTCACACAATTTTGACGCTCGTGTGAAGCTGGCCTAATAGTTTTTTATTTATTTATTTTTTCTTTACCCTTATTCCCCTTGGAATCATTGTGGTGGCCTCTTAACCCCATAAGGATTCGGGTGTTATGGGCCTAAAGGACCAGACATTCTTAAGGCCTCCTTCCCACGAACGGATTTCCGCCGCGTAATTCGCGGCGAAAATCCGCTGCGTTGCCCGCAGCTATTAGGTTCTATTGAACCTAATAGCACAATGCTCACGATGCGCAATTCCACCGCGGAATTACGCACCGCGATTTCTCCCGTCCTCACCCGCAGCATGCTCTATTTTCTGCGGGTGAGGACGGGCTGTACGCACTGACGGCTTCCATTGCAGTCAATGGAAGCCGTCCGTTCACGCTATCTCCCGCTGCAACCAGCGGAAGATAGCGTGAAAAAACGCTTTCCCGCCCACCGCCGCGCGTCATATGACGCCATATGACGCGGCCGGCCGCGTCACGTGACACGGCCGGCCGTGCACGTGACACGTCCGGTGACGCGGCGGTGGTGGGCGGTGACGGGCGGTGACGCGGCGGCGGTGGGCGGGGAAGCGATTTCACGCTATCTCCCGCAGGTAAGTATAGGGGCTCTGGGGGGCGCCGTGACGGGCTTCACAGCGTAATATTACGCGGCGGAGCCCGTCACGCTCGTGGGAAGGAGGCCTTAGGGATTTTACTCATGTGGTTTTACAGCCCTATAATGTTGTTTATTTATTTAATTTTTTTTGTTCAGCTACCAAAATTACTTTTGCTGCGTTTTTTCCCCCATGACACATAGGGCTATTTTTTTTCTGCCTTGAAGTTTTATTCAAAGTAATAGGCTTAAAAAACATGATTTTTGGATTATAAAATTTAGGGTTGTTTTAGCGTAAATATAGTAATTTTAAAAATAAAGTACAGAAATGGGTTCCTCATTTTGTTTCAGAAGTCTTTATATATAATTTATATAGTTTTGGATTACAGGGAACATACGACGACTGTTTTGTTTGGCGGCGGTGGGTCTTTTTTTTAAAAAAAAATGTATTTATTTTTGTACATATTTTAATTTTTATTCTGTAACTTTTTTTTTTAACATCTGTGCCTCGTGATGTCATATAAGACCTTTTTTTGGGTCATTCACGTGCTTTGTTTTTCTTTTTCACTGTAGCTGGGGCATAGCTGATCAAGGTCTGCTAGAACCCTGCAGCTCCGCTGCGACAGTGGGCACCTTGTGATCACATGATTGCTGGGGCAAATAGCGGATGTAACACTTTAGTACATAGCGCTCACTGAGGTGCTATGTAGCCTGGAAAGCAGAAGTGGTCTGACAACCGAGGACCTGACCTGCTCCTGCTTGATTGTGGGAGGAGCAGCTTTAATGCCACGCCATACTTTTGCTATCGGCCAGGATTAAAGTCCAGGAGTAAGTGCTGTAAATTTACTGCACTTGTCCCTTAAGGGGGTTAAAGTATATAATAATCACAGCAACTAATTGCTTCTGTTAATGAATATCTTAATTGCAGAAAAAGAATTCAACTCTTGTGCAAATTTACATTTAGAATTTAATGCGTCCAATATGTCTTTCCTCTCTTAGAAGCCGGATCTGAGGACATTCCAGAGTCTGCTAGTAATCTGCAACCACATCATTTAAGAACACTTCTTCAGATGCTTTCAAGCAACTCTGATGCTTTGGCTCAAGAGCAGGTTTTGATCACTCTCTGTAACAGTGCGGCATTTTCTGTAAATCACGTAAGTAACAGCTGACCATATCTGAAGGAAACTGCTTAGCATACGTCTTGTCCCCATTCTGCTTGTGTGCACACAGGACCGCCTGCATGAGATATCAGACTGTTTACTTACACAGCTTCTCGGGCTCCTTTAAGACGAGCCAATTCTAGTCTGTGCGAGTGACGTTACTGTCGCCTCGTTCACTTTCGTGCAGCCTGTCAACGACTCAACAAGCGCTGTTTAAGCGGAACGAGAAGTGAACAAGTCAACGGTGGTTTTTATGCCTGTTTACAGTGAATGACGAGCGAGAAGCAAGCTATTCTGGTTCAGTCTTTGACTCACGTTTAGGGCTCTTTCACACGGGTGTATGTGTTTTTACGTTCACCCAGGTGTGATGTTAATTCGCATGAATGGACGATTTGCTGCTATGAAGTCCTGAGCTTAATTAGCGTTTTCTCGTCCATTCATATGGCTGGATGCGATGTATTAGCGAAAAAATGTCACAGCCCGGATATCCCTCGCTAATGTCAGTCCTCGGAATCCTCAATCCTATATAAAGGCAACTCTAAGCTTTTCGCAGCAATGGGCGCTGCTAAACTGCCCCCCCCCCCTCCCTTTTTTTTCCAGCTCCCATAGGAGTCTATCGGAGCCGCCGGCATATATCGGTCAAAAAATAGAACCAGAACTATCTTTTCCGGCTGTGCGTAAAAATGCCCGCTGACTTCGGTCGCGTATGTTCCTGAATACCATCCTGGAGCTTACCTGTAAAGCAACATTTAGTTATCACATATTACCTACACAGTGGCGTACATTTGGTAGCTGCTGTGCCTGGTACTGCCGCTCTTTGCAACTTAATCCCATTTGAGTGAATGACAGTAGCAATACGAGGCCTGGCACTGTACATGTGGTAAACAATGAAGGGGACAGTGTGTTCTCATAGCACCGTGGGCCCTCCAGTCAGCTGATTGGTGGAGGTGCAGGAAACTAGACCCCACAGATCTGATATCGAAGTCCCACAAAGCCCTTTTGAACTATTTAACCGCTTAAGGACACGGCCTATTTTGGGCATAAGGACGCACTGTTTTTGACTGATTTTCATCTCCATTTTTCAAAAGCCATAACTTTTTATTTTTCCATCGACGCGGCCGTATAAGGGCTTGTTTTTTGTGTGGCGAACTGTAGTTTGTATTGGTGACATTTTGGGTACATAGATTATATTGTAAATGTTTTACAATTTTTTTTTATAGCAGGGAGAGAAAACGCATCAATTCTGCCACAGATTGTTTTTTTTTTTTTTTACAGAGTTCATCATGCAGCATAAATGACACAATACATTTTTTCTGTGTGTTGGTAAGATTAGAATGATACCAAAATTATGTTTTTTATTTTTTTAGGTTTTTCCACTTTTCCCCAATAAAAACCCCTTTTTTTTTGGAAATTATTTTTTCTGTATTGCTGCATTCAAAGTTCTATAACTTTTTTATTTTTCCATGGACAGAGCTCTGCAGGGGCTTATTTTTTGCGAGATGAGCAGTAGTTTTTATTGGTGTAATTTTTAGGTACAAACGGTCTTTTTGAGCACCTTTATTGCGGTCTTTTGTGAGGCAAAATGAAAAAAATAAGCATTTTACCTTGTTTTTTTTAGGGTTATTTTTATGCTTTTTGCCGTGCAGGATAAAAAATGTGTTCAATTTATTATACGTGTTGTTGCCGATACAGCGATACCAAATATGTGGGATTTCAATTTTTTTACGCGAAAAAGCACAAAAAAAAGTTTGGGTTTTTTACCTTTTTTTTTTTAATTACATTATGCTTATCTTTTTTTTTTTTCCTCTACACTTTTTATGTCCCTGTGTGGGACTTGCACCATAGCACCTATGGTCGCTATGATGGTCGCTATGATAAGGCATTGCAGGACTTCTGTCATGCAATGCCTTATCGCTTGTATTAGCGATCACAAGCAATGGCAATACAGGACACCTGTATCTGGCGCCCTGTTGCCATGGCAACCCACCGGGCTCTCCGCGATTTCATTGCGAGAGTTCAATGTCACAGAGGGAGTGTGCTTCCTTTGTGAGCCCTTCACATGCCGCGATCTACACAGATGGCGGCGGGGAAGGGGTTAACAGCAGGGGTTGCTGCTCCGATGCACTCCCACTCCCAGATAGTGGGGGAATCTCTTATGATCTTGCTCTATCCCCAGGACGTATATGTACGCCCTGTTGCGTTAAGTACCTCCCTACCAGGACACACAGTTACATCTTGTGTCGGGAAGGGGTTAAAGACACTCTACCTGCTTTACAAGAATGCCCTGGGTTGGATTTACTTAGGGACAACCCTGAGTGGTTTGACAAAATCCACAGACAAACATTAGCAGTTATCAAAAACTATTGACATTCAGAATGGTTCTATGATCAGATGGCACCCATTGTGTGGCGGTGTGTATCTTCATAGCAGCTGGAAAACCCCAGGTTGGAGACCACTGCTCTAGATGAGCCAAGCAAAACTTGGGGTGGCCTGATACTTCAGGACTGACCTCACGGTCTCTAACACATTCTCTTTTTGGGTTTTCAGCTCCTCAAGGTGTCTTGTGATTGCTAGCTTATATGGGAAGAAATTACTGTTCTTCTAATCAGTCGTAAACTTAGTCTGCTTCATTATGGGTTAACTCTTATGTATCTTATGTATTAGCAATATTCAGAGGGCTGGTGGGTGTGTATGTGTGTATATATATATATGTATATAAGTGTGTGTGTGTATATATCTATATCTATATATATCTAAGATACTGTATAGTACATTGGATATCTTCAGATTAAGGTGTATGTATTAATTATCTTGGCCAGAAGCAGAATTTTCCTTTTGTGTGTGTGCTTGGTGCATTCGGTTATAGTTTAGCACCTGCACAGAATTAGATGCTGCCGGGCAGCGGATGAAGCTGTTACATAGACAAATCACGTGGCTGACGCCGTCTTGCACAGGACGCACACTCCATGCGTATGCTACCTGATGTGCAGGGGACGACTTGCAGCAAGGCTGTGAGAAAAAAATTGCCCATGTAAATAATGGCTTGTATGTTCGTGCGTATCACAACGCACACAACTTGGATGATTTTCTCGTTCTTGTGAATGCACCCTTAATATTTTCCTTGGATCTGTTCCGTTTCAGGATGTAATTCGGAATTTAGATGGTATTCACATTATTGGAGGCTTGCTTTCACACCCTAATCCAAAAATAAAAGCCGGTGCACTGAATGCACTCAACAACCTGAGTATGAACCTACAAAACCAAGAGCAAATACAGGTAAAACTACCGCATGGAATATTCTATGAAAAGAATTGCTGTCAGAGTACATAAATTTTATTTTGTACCTTCCACAACTAAATTACAAAAATGGAATCAAATCTACTTAAAGGAGTTTTGTTATTATAAAAAAAATATATATATTTACCTATTCCTCCGCCGTCAGTCTTCTTACTACATCATCTCTCCACCAATCGTTTCCAGGGTCACCTCACCTCCAGCGGGCTGGATCCTCCTCTTCCTGTTTTGGAGCGTCCTTTAGTTGAAGTTTACTTCCTGCAGGGCAATGAACACTATGAATGATGTAGCATTCCCTGCCTAGCAGGGAATGCCGAATCCTTGGCAGCCTGCTTTAATGTGACTGCACATGCCTTAAAGCACATGCCGAGAATTCGTCATTCTCTGCTAAGCAGTGAATGCTACGTCACTCGTAGCGTTCACTGTCCTGCAGAAAGTACAATGCTGGCAATGTACGCTTCGTTACAGGAGGATAATGATCCGGCTGGCTAGAGGTGAGTGACCTGGGGGACTGGAGAAGCCAAGAGAAGATCTGGTAAGAAGACTGATGGGGGAGGAATAGGTAAGTATAGAATTGTTTTTAATGACCGAACCCCTCTAAATATCACAAAAAAAAGTCATACTGACAGATTCGAAGATATAAGGGCAGATCCAAACATCAATTTCCAGCAGCTTGTGAAACCAGAATGTTCTAATTTAAACCATTACCTAAGGTAGGCTGCCCCGCACTTTCCAAGGAAACTGACACCCAGCCTTACCAATCATCAAAAAACAGAATGCATCTGCAAAATGCTAAACATGAAGCATCAGTTGATATTTTTACCAGAACATATAAGCTCACAACCATTATCAGGGGTCCTTATTAGACAACCATGCTAATCTAATATTTTGGATGATACTACTAGGCTGTAAACCTGTGTGTAGCACTACACAACCATGTGACTGGCACCCTATAGCACCCCTGCTGCTGTCAGTCGCTTAGTTGTTCCCTCCATGTTTTTCAGTTTTGCACGGCTTCTTTCAGTTGTGTGATATCCATGCCAGTATCAGCCATAATGTTCTTTGGCGGCGGGTCTTCTGCTGCTGCTGATCTGTCCAAGCATTATAGGTTTTTCTAGTGACTCTGCTCACATTACATGGCCAAAATCCGTGAGTTTGAGTCCGGTCATCTTCCCCTCCAGTGATTTATCGGGTCTTATACGATTCAGGACTTCTCTGGTACTCTCGCCATCCAGGGCATACGCAGCAGCTTTCGCCAGCACCACAGCTCAAACGCATCAATCCTCCTTCTAATAAGCTTTTTTTTCCGCTGTCCAGCTTTCACATCCATACAGCAGCCTTATCTATGTGCAAGTACAATACTAATCAGCCACCTTTCTTGTGAATGGTAGGTCTGCGAGTGGCAGTTCATCAGTATTTTGCACCTGGACAGTGTCCTCCATATAGCATTTTGCCTGTTCTGCATGCTAGTGGGGACTCCCTCCTCTCCCCCCTCCCCCCTTCAGTCTGGGAATGTCAAACTTGCACAGTATTTTCTTCTACTTAGTAAGTGTACAAAATCCCTAGAATAACCATTTGTGCAATTTAATGTGATCAATTCGATCTCTAAAGCTAAGGTCCTCAACATTTTGTATCTTATGAACCTTATTGGACTCCGAGTGATGGTTGAGAGCCAAAGTAATTGCAAAATATGGAAAAGAGGGCTACTAGGGCTACATGGCGACTTTGGCCACAACATACATCTCACTGCCAAAGACTGCACTATGGCCCTGCTACATTGCAAGCTAATCCAAACATGCTGGATTTCTTTTATTGGGTCATGGCACCTTGAGAGTTGTAACATGACGGCATTCACTTATTTTAGAATGCAATGTAGCAAGGCAATACTACGATCTTTAGTTGTGTCATGACCAAAGGAGCTGTGTAGTCCTAGCTTAAAAGTTGAGCGAGGGAAAGAAAAAAAACAAAAAACTGTGAAACTGCAAACAGTTGCTGATAAACGTGTGTGAACCTTGACACTAGTGTTATGTCATATAAAGTGGCACAGTTTGGATAAAATATGTCGGCAATAATGTCAATTGCCAATAGACCTGTTAATACCTCGGGACTCCCATGGCAAGCTCCAGGAGGCACTGGTTGAAGACCATGGCTCTAAAGTCTACTTCTGCATCAAATAAACCTATGTAGAGGCGTCAAAGATGGTGATCGCCTTAATATCACCCTCACTATTTATCACATATTCCCTCAGAAAGTAGAGGAGAAGAAAAAAAACCCAAACGCCATCATGTTTTGCACTACGATCAGTTACTAATCTGCATTTAAAGGGGTTGTCCGGCCATAAACATTAGATCTCATTACTTCTGTTTGCCCAATACAATGCACTTTGTAATATACATTGTGCATTGTAAATTAGGCAAACAGAAGTTATTCACTTACCTTTTGGGGTGCCCCCCCCTGTGTTGCTCCTCGGTTGCCATTGGTTCCGACAAGTCTCTTGTCCTCTTCTTGTCGGGACGACGGGGACGCGCTTCTCCAGCACAGCTCTGCGCATGTGCAGAAGAACTTCAGCCGCTGGGAAGCTCAGTTCTGCCTGCAGGGGAGGCATGGCTGCTGGCTCTTCATCTCCAAGGTAAGAATGAGTGGAGGGGCGGGCTCTCGCGGGGGGGGGGGGGAGAGGAGGGGGTAGGATGGATGGATGGATGTGTGCAAGTGGTGTGTGGGGACCCAGCTGACAGAAGTCGTGGGGGGGTGCAGTTATGTGTGTGCTAGTGGTGTCAGGAGACCCGGCTGTCAGAAGTCCCGGGGGGGGGGGGGGGGGTGCAGTGGCGTGTGTGCGTGTGTGTTAGTGGTGTCAGGAGACCCGGCTGTCAGAAGTCGCACGCGCGGGAAGGGGGGGTGCGGTCACATAGACTTGTCGAGGTGGGGTGTGCGGTCACATAGACTTGTCGCCGTGGGGTGTGCGGTCACATAGACTTGTCGCCGTGGGGTGTGCGGTCACATAGACTTGTCGCCGTGGGGTGTGCGGTCACATAGACTTGTCGCCGTGGGGTGTGCGGTCACATAGACTTGTAGCTGTGGATGGTGCTCTGTCACAGTAATTTGTCACGTGGGGTTGGAGGGGGCTGTGACAGTAATTTGCTGCGCTGGGGGGGGGGTAGCGTGGGGCTGTTACAGTAATTTTTCACACGGTATAATCCTGCCTGTGCAGGGAGGGGAGGAGGTGAGCTGTGTCTGTTGTGAATGGTGGATCCTGTGTTATCTATATATAGGTATCACTGTACTTGTAGGGGGGAGGGGCAGGGGGTGCTGTTAGTGTACTTGTGTGTGGGCACTGTAAAGGGGGACTCTGTGGGGGAGGTCACAGGGGGGGCACTGTATAGGGATGCTGTGGATGGGGGGCATGTGGAGGGGGGCTACTTTGGAGTGCACTGGGGGGGGTGGCATGTGTAGGGGGGGTACTGTGGAGGGCACTGTGGGGGGGAATACTGGGGGGGCACTATTGAGGGGGGACTGTGGAGAATGCTGTGGTTGGGGGGGAATGAGGGGGGGCTACTTTGGAGGGCACTGTAGGGGTAACACTGGGGGGCACTGTGGGGGGGCATGTGTAGGGGGTACTGTAGAGGGCACTGTTTGTGGCACTGTGGGGGATCATTAGGGGTGCACTGTGGGGGGGGGAGTCATTGTGGGAGGGGGTCGCTGTGGGAGGGGCACTATGAGGGCATGTGTGTGTGGGGAAATGTTTTGTTTTACTTTACTTTAGCAGGGTGGGGGGGCAATAGGTAGCCTTGCAGTGGGGGGCTGCAGGAGAGTTCTCTCTCGGCTCTCCCCAGCCCCTCTCCATTCACTATACACTGTGCTGCTGTTTACACTCATGGCAGGATTTTATCCTGAACCATGAGTGTATAACACAGTCTCCCCTGGCCACACCCCCTCTGATTATAGTATGCAGCAGGGGGCGGGGCCTGGGCAGGGAGAGACTGTAGAGCAGTTCAATAGAGGTGGGCGTGTCGTGGGCGGGGCTAGGACATGAGCTGAGGGAGGCCATGAAATCCTGGCTTTTCATGCCTCTTACTGCCATCGGGAGCGCGCACACAGAGGAGGGAGAGCGCAGAGCATTGTGGGAAGGCAGCACAGAGGCGCCATCTTTGAAAGCTGCAGTGAAGATCAGATTCTAAGGTAAGAAACTGACATTCCAGCTGATCTGCCAGCCGGTTTGAGCCCCTGTATGCTGTGTGTTACTATCCTTACTGAAAGGGAAGCAGCAGCATTATAAAAAATGTTTACCCTGTGTGGCCGGACAACCCCTTTAAGCCTCTTCAGTTTGGACAAAAATCTAAAATTCATTTAGCTAATGAATAGAACAGCATTGCTTAATATGTTACTTTTGCTACTTAGGCTCTTCTAAATGAAATATTAGTGATCACCACGGACTCTCCATTAAATTCTGAAGTCCAGCTGGCTGGCCTAAGACTGGTCATTAATTTGTCAGTTACCAATAATTACCATGAAAAGATGGAAGATTATTTCCCCAGTCTACTTAAATTAATGGAGGAAGGAAATGACACCACTAAGGTACCTTTTTTTTACCCTTACTAAATATCTAAAACTTTTGGTGCTCGTTTTTACTTGTGATTACTTAGTTTATACCGGGCATTTTTATTTCCTCCTAAGATACACATAATGAAAATTCTTGTGAACTTGTCTGCAAATCCTTGTATGACCGCTCCTCTCCTCGCTAGTAAGGTAAGATGCTGGTGTTAATATTGCATACTTTATACTTGCACTATGCTGGGTGCCCAAGTCAAGACATTGGAATTCCTGTGAGATTACTGACCATGTTGGGAAAAGCTCTTTGAGAAAGTTATATCAAAACAGGAGTATTTGGTCATTGAAACCAATAAAACCCCATTTTTTTTCAGAGGCCCTTGAAAATGAAAAACTTAGAAAGGTTCTCCATAGTGGTCCAATGATAGAGTACAATAAATAAAGGATTAGGAAAATTGGTATCTCCAGCGGTTGTGCAGTGGCACAATACCATAAAAAGCGCAGATATGCTCCCGCAGCAGCCTGTACACACAGTACAACGGGCAGTCCAAGCAGGGATAACCAGAGGAGGCTCACATGGGCGCACAATTACTGCGTATTACGCATGCACTGTCTGACACATGGTAATTCACAGGCAGTCAATTACATAGCCTTATGTAGTTCTGCTCACATTAGCGTGCAGGGACTGCATAATACACAAGCGCAAACAAGCAGCATGTTCTATTTTGCCGCGTGTGTACGTGTGATATAGCACATTGTTCTGTATGATATTCAATGTGCTATGCTCCCTGGGAGCTGCGGGGCGTCCCCATGGTAAATGGACCTGTCATGCACATTACAATTTTGCTGCTATGCGTGGCAGTACGCCGGGCCACCGCCAGCTCCTCAGAGTTAAACCGCTGTGACCTACACAGCATTTTACACTTGTGGCAGCGTGAGCCTGGTCTAAATTGAAGTTGGGCAACGTGTTTTTAGTCTGGGATGGCACCTTCATCTGGCTGAACAGTAATGTAGAAGAATAGGGGAAATTGAAAACTCCCACGGCTCAAACCAGTGGGTGATGTCAGTGGGACACGTGATAGATGCCAGAAAACCCACTTGGCACAATGAGCAACATTTTAAAACAAAAGTATCAAATACAAAACAAAAAGGCATTACAATAATTGTAATTAAGATAGAAGAATGTAACTTTGACTACAGTACATATAATACAACTAATAGCTCAAACAAAATAGCCATTATAAGGCCGGCTGTCCACGGTTGATGCGGTATCCCGCGGCGAAGCTCCACCGCCGGTCAGCCATATCTGATAGGCTGACCATGGAGAATCGGGGCAATTTGCAGCATGCTACGAATTGCCCGCCGCTTGTGGATAGGTGCCGGCGCTTTCCATAGCAATGCTATGGGAAACATTGGCCGTCGAAATCGCTGCCGTGGACAGGGGGCCTTAAGTGGCAATGAAATTAAATGTTTTGATTGACACAGGGACAGATGTGTAATAAGTACAATATGATGAATTGCAAGAATGAAAAATATATAATCCATTTGTTATGTATCTAACAAACTCTTTTCTTCTGTACCGAGTAAATTTTTTGCAATAAATAAAACGAAAAAAAAATAAATAAATTATATAATCGCTTTTTCCTTACCCCATATGTTAATGTATTCTTCACTTGCGCCATAGCTTCTGTGTTTTACAATTATAGTTCACTTCAATTTATGCTGTTTACAAGCAGGACGATCAGCTCTTTTGTCTGCTGCTTGTACTTATTATACATCTGTCCCTATACCAATCAAAACATCTGTTATTTAATTGCCACCTAATTGCTATTTTGTTTGAGCTAAGTGTTGCATTTATTACTTTATTTGTATTCTAGTCAGCGGTGGCGCTAGCATGTTCTAACCCACCACTGCATTCTTCTATTTTAATTACAAGTATGTCTCTTGTTTTTGTATTTTATTTTCCTGTTTTAAACCTTGCTCCTTGCCAAGTTGGTTTCCTGCCCGCTGTCACGTGACCCAGTGATGTCACCCGCTGGCTTGATCTTGGGAGTTTTCAATCCCCCTACATTAGGGTGCGTTCACACCAACGTATATCGGCTCGGTTTTCACGCCGAGCCGATATACGTTGTCCTCATGTGCAGGGGGGGGAGGCTGGAAGAGCCCAGGAGCAGAAACTGTGCTCCCGCCCCCTCTCTGCCTCCTCTCCACCCCTCTGCACTATTTGCAATGGGGAGAGGTGGGACAGGGGCGGGGCTAATTCCCGCCACTTAGCCCCGCCCCCGTTCCGCCTCCTCTCATTGCAAATAGTGCAGAGGGGCGGAGAGGAGGCAGAGAGGGGGCGGGAGCTGAGTTTCTGCTCCTGGGCTCTTCCAGCCTCCCCCCCTGCACATGAGGACAACGTATATCGTCTCGGCGTGAAAACCGAGCCGATATACGTTCGTGTGACTTCACCCTTACTGTGTAAATGGCCAGGTGAAGGCGCTGGTCTGGCACAGAAACATGTTGCCTAACTTCACTAAAGTGTTGCTGATCTACGGATTGACCGGTCCTCCGCTTCAGCGCACCTGGATCAATTTTCTGTTCTACTTAAGAAAAAAAAGCCATGGACAACAACTTCACTTTGCACCAGTTTTGTTAAGTCTTTTTGCTCCAGTAATCAGCCTGTTCATTCCTAAATAATGTATTTACATTTGACCTCTCCCAATGGTAGTACATATCAGCTTAGAGATCCACAAATACACAGTCCATGTGCAAACACATCCAGAGTAATGGGCCCATGTGGATTCTGTCTTCTCTGATAGAATGTAGAGTAGTTATCTTTAAAGGATTGTACAGAAATAGAAAAAGCCTGGCTGCTTTCTGTCAAGGATGGTGCAACATCTACAGGTATGCTCAGTTGTGTCTGCTCTTCCCTTCAAAATAACTGAGCTGCTGTGGCAGCTATGACTCCTGTGGAGGCGAGGCAAAGTTCCTGAAGAAAGCAGTCAAGCCTTAATATTCTTGAACCCCCTTTTAATCCTTTCATCACCATGCGATGTTTTAGACCTTTTGGCATGATGCATTCTAAAAAGGTGAATTTTGTCATGGTTTCAAATTGGAGCGCATATCGCTTACCGTATTTTTTAGACTAGAAGACGACGCATCCTTGGTGTAGGTATAAAAAAAAACAAACAACTGATAGTCAAAGGAAATAGGGGTGTCAAACTTTGGTGTAGAGTATTCTCAGCCAGGTGAGTGGGTTAGTGGCTGATGGTAGGTGTATACAGATCATTGGCTAACACACTGTCTTCTAGTCTCTTTGCCAAACAATCCTTGCAGCTTCTGCATTTCTAAAAATGGCATTTAATGTGAGTGATGTGTTCAATGTTTTCTATTGACATGGAACTCATTCCAATTGCCTAGTACAGTAGAGTCTAGTTGTTGGCATGGCAGACTGCTGATGGCACTGTACACCAGAGCGAGCCATACCATCAAGCAAAGCGTATTAATAGGCTAATTATAGTGGAGTGCGCTGTTACTTTGATAATTCACAATGGGGTTGACAGGAAAGGGTTAAAGTCTCGCTTGATTAGATATACAGCAACTTTGTTCTAATATCGTTGTAAGGCTCTCACACACAGGCTTCTGTTAAAATGCTGCGCTTTAAAGCATTTTCAGACATGTTCAACAGCGTTAAAGGGGTTGTCTCGCGGCAGCAAGTGGGGTTATACACTTCCGTATGGCCATATTAATGCACTTTGTAATATACATCGTGCATTAAATATGAGCCATACAGAAGTTATTCACTTACCTGCTCCGTTGCTAGCGTCCCCGTTGCCATGGTTCCGTCTAACTTCGGTGTCTTCTTGCTTTTTTAGACGCGCTTGCGCAGATGCATCTTCTCCCTTCGGCTGGTCTTGGAAGCATCGGCGTTTTGGCTCCGCCCCCTTGTACGCATCATCGCGTAGCTCCGCCCCATGACGTGTGCCGGTTCCAGCCTCCTGATTGGCTGGAATCGGCACATGACGGGGGCGGAGCTACGCGATGACGCGAAAAGGGGGCGGAGCCAAAACGCCGATGCTTCCAAGACCAGCCGAAGGGAGAAGATGCATCTGCGCAAGCGCGTCTAAAAAAGCAAGAAGACACCGAAGTTAGACGGAACCATGGCAACGGGGACGCTAGCAACGGAACAGGTAAGTGAATAACTTCTGTATGGCTCATATTTAATGCACGATGTATATTACAAAGTGCATTAATATGGCCATACAGAAGTGTATAACCCCACTTGCTTTCGCGAGACAACCCCTTTAACACACCTCATTACAATTGGTGATTGTGTTTAAAAAGTGCTAAAACTCATTAAAATAGAGCAGACAACGTTCGAAAGTTGTGGCGTTAGACGCCTCATTGAAATCAACGGAGGTGGTTTACAGCGTTTAGTGTGGCGTTTCAAACGCTACAAAAAAAACTGCCTGTGTGAGCGTGGCCTATAGGAGAACAAGATTGTGTACATAAGACTGTAATTCGTCTGAAAACCAATTCCGTTCTTTGCAGGCCCCATCGTCGTTGACATTCCTCTTTGACAGCAGAATTAATAGGGATATCCTCATAAGAGCGCTGACATTTGCAGCAAATCTTTCTGAGAACTTGGGAAGAGACCAGCAGCATGATGGACATTGTTATAATGAAGGCTCATTCCATGCACTTCTGTTTAAAGATCCAGCAGCACTCCAAAGAAATGTTGCACCATTATTGCTTATGCCAGATATGGAAATAAAAGAACAAGTCAGTAGATGTATTAGAAGTGCTGAAAGACTGAAACCTTATTGCAGTTAGAAGAGTTTCTGTAAAAATGTACGCTTTATGCTGCAGGTCAGCATGGTCGATACTGGAACAAAAAATGTAATTAAAGTTTAAAAAAATAAACGTGCTATTTTCTGAGACCCATAGGTCTTTTTTTCTCTCCAGTAAACTAGGGTGGGAGAAGTTTTTTTTTTTTTGTTTTTTTTTTTAAAACACACAGGGGTAGCTGTAGTTTATTCGTAGTACCATTCTGGGATACTTTTTTCCCCACTCACTTGTTGGGGGATTAGAGGGGTAATTTTTGCGCTTTGTACTTTATGGCGTTTACCATGTGGGATAAAAAGTGCAATATTAATAGTTCAGACTCTTACAAATGCTGAGATACCAAATGTGCTTATGGAAGTTTATTTTGTCTCCACAGGGACTTTTAACTTGCAATTTCTTGTACTGTATACTAGAATAATTCAGTGTATTTAGTACTTTTTAATGCTTTCTATTAAGCCTTGCCACAGGCAGGGCTTAATGGCCATTTATGCATGGCAGTCTTCATTAGATGTGTAGTCCACTTCAACCTTGCCATCTCAATAGTTAATGGCCACCACCTTCTAAATCTAGAGGATTCTTCTCTATGCACCTTCCGTAAATGAAGTTGTACAGAGCGGGTTCCATAGGACGTGTATTTCCACTATACGATCAGGAAGGGGGTTACATTTCTTCACTGAAGTACAGCACACTATGCTATCTTGCCATCTAGACAAAGCCAACATTGTAGGACAACCAGCAGATCCCTAGCAGTTTAAAAAAAAAAAAAGCCATATGTGATCAAATATTTTTTTTTATTCAACAGTTTTAGTATACAAATTGTTTTAATACACACAATTGCTTAGTCATAACAGCTCGTACTTTGGTTGCAATGAATGACCTCAGTATGCAAAATATTAATCATTAACATGATTAAAGTTGTAGAAGCAGGATTGACACCTGTCTGACTGTAGGGTACACTTCCCTCAGAATTGTTCATTCACAACCATGAATGAAACCTAGAGCAAAAGTAGAATGGAAAGATATGCATACGACGGTTTCGTATTAGAAAGACTCCTGCTCTTGGCCTACAAAATACTGATGTAAGCTGCTGTGGGAATGGGGCCTTGAAGTACATATTGCCCAATTTAATAACTTATTGTATTAAAAAAAAAAATCAGTAAATATTGAAATAAAGGTCAAAATCCAGGAGGAGATAGGAACTGCAAAGGTAACTGTTCTGCGACTTTCCAATTGTTACAGGTGTAGTGTTAAACAATGGGGGAAATCAGTCACCACTGTAAACCATTTGCAGTAGTAACTAAACTAGCATCAGTGAAAAGAAGTTTTCAATCTCTTAACTCTTCTCAATTCCCTACATTCAACCATTTCCATTTCGTCCCCTCCCCTTATACATTCATCTTTCCTACTGGAGGCAGCATTCTTTGAGATCCTACACTAACCCCTACCATTTACATACATAGTTTGTATCTACATTTCAAGAAAGGCACTTCCAGTCTACAGGAACCATGTAGTCTATTCTTAATGGGACATCACTCCACTATGTACTAAGAAATTTTACATCCAAGTCTTAAACTCTCAGAAAAGCTGAAAGGTAACCTACCATTTGATAAAACAACACTGAAGCCTCACATTACTCCAGCAATCTATAATACAACAATCCGGTTGACAAAGGCACCAATCTGCTAAAACTGCCTGTCTGAACACACAGCCTGTCTGTAAACTACTGTTTTTACCCTAAAGGAACCAAGCCTATGTTATTTCAGGGAGAAGAATGCAGGAGCTAATTGTTGTATCGTTATTCTTTGCTTACAGACCTACTTTCTGTAAACCTTAACAAAAGTGGCATTTTACCATAATTCTGAAGTTTATACACTGCCATCGCATTAAAAAAAAAAAGTCAAGTTCACACCTTCAGCTGTGTCCCGTGTTATGGTTTCTCCACAATTTTCAGGCAATGGTTGCAATCAAACTGGCTGCTGGAAGGTGAAGATGATCCTATTTTCATCTAAACGTTTTACTAATACTTTTCACATGTTCTAACTATACGTATGCTTTAAACAAGGGCTTCTCAGTGGTTGCAGTTCTTTCTAAAACATACCTCAGTTTCACTTGAATTTTGTTTCACAAAAACAGCAGAAAATTCAAACAAACATAAAAGGAGTCTAGTATATTGCTAAAACAATGATGGGTCTGCATCCTGCTCCTTCCAACTACCTCAGCTACTGACCTATTAGGGCTCGTTCACATCTGGGCTCTTGTATTTCTGTTTAGCTGGTTCTGTCTCAACAGAAAAAAATGGTTCCAAGTAAGTTCTCACTGATTTCAGTGGAAGGGAAATGCTTCAGTTTAATCCCCCCCCCCCCCTTTTTTCCTTTAAGAAATGGCACAGACTGCTGGGCTATCAGTACATTGGGTGATGGAACTGAACCAAAGGTTTCCATTTCGTTAAGTTTTTGATGTCTGCTTACAGAATCGTTTTTTTAAATAAGCAGAAACAGACAAAAGCATACAAAAAAAAACACGAAAATAAAGTTGATAGCAAAGCTGAAACAAGAATTTTATTTTTAATCTGTTCCACTTTTACAAAAAATACATTCAAATCGGAAATCAAAAGGCAGATCTGGACGAGCCCTTATTGATACATTACATCGCTGTGGTTCATCCATGTATAACTATACAAGAGGCAGAGGTGGGGTCTTCTCTTGGGTAGCACTTGCATCACTTCCATGAAAACAATGGGAAATGCGATGTAAAGGAACGCCCAAAGATAGGACATGGCAGGTGGGTAATAGGGTTCATAATCGTGCAAGATGTGTGTCTCGCAACCCACAAGTCTTGTGCGATTTTTCCACAGTGTGAAAACTACCGAAAAAAAGTCCCTTTTACACAGGACTAGTGTCAGGTGCAGAAGCCCCAGACAGTCATCCCATAAACTACTGCGAGTGGAAGCAGAGAAGCTGGACATTGTTCACCTGCCTCCACAGTAAACAGGAGGCACTCAGATTGAGCAATCCCTGTTTACATGGACCGATAGTTGCTTGGATTTTAGTGGTGCTAAAAACCAAGGAACTTTGACAGGTAAGCGATTTCTGTAGGTAGCTGAATGTACATGGAATGATTATCGCTCAACTTCATCTTTGGGGTATAATTGCCAGCTGTAAAAGGTACCTTTTTAAGACACCACATACTACTCAAATTGCCAAGTACAGCTCATGTGAGTAGCAGTGGCCAACCAAAGCAGCGTATAGTGTCTTAGACTAATGCGCAGTGTGGTAGTCAGTATGTCCAGGACCAAAAGGCTTGCTTTAGCTTCCCCAGACGTGTTGGGACGGAACTGAGAAGTGTTTGGCCTGATAGGATAATACTTGACAAGATTTTTGAGAAGCCAAAAAACAAGAACATCTGTGAAAGAACAGGTTGTTTACGTCAGAATTGTACCAGTGAAAACTTGTTCTGTTCACTGAAAACAAAAACAGTGTACATTCCCTCTTAGAAGTAGCAGGAGCAGACTATTGGAGCTACACTGAGCTCTAGTGGTTATATACAAATTACAGTACTCATCTGAAAAGGGGAGAAACACTGAAGGATATGCTAAAACATAGCAGAGTATGGTATAGAAACCATACAGTTAGAGGCTCTTCACCTCTGAACTATTGAGCCTTAGGATAGGCCATCAATAGTTAAACGGTGGGTGTCTCCTGTGCGGGACACCGGTGAGAACTTGTACGGTAGGCCATTCCATCAGTGTACAGAGAGGTGTTAGAACACACAGCTCTGTTATCTCTGCAGTGGCCTGGCATTGTATTGCAGGCAAAAGTCCCCTTTCATGCCAGTGCGTGAACTCCCCACAGAGGTGGAAAACTTCTTTAAAACAACCTACATGCTAAGTGTGAGCAGAAGCAAGGTTGGCATTAATAGAAGAGCCCCCTTCTGTTTTCAATGTTCTAGAAAAGGCACAATTAAAAAGTAAAGTCCAAAACCATAATGCCTACAGCTAATCTGCTAGACTAAATTAAAATGGTTTGGAAGACTTAAACAAAAAAAACTAAAGCTTAAAGAGGTTGTCTGGGAATTAAAAAAATAGGATTAAATATTGTTAAATACTCTGCTGCTCCCAGTGGTCTTTGTGGCAATGACTGCATGCTGTACATTCACTGGCCTCAGGGGTCTCGTCTTGACTATGTACCAAGAGGCCAGTGATTGGCTATAGCATTCATGTAGATCTATGGCATACCATCACTGCAGCAGAAAGGTAAACAAAACCAGCAGGGATCCCTTTTTAATCAACTGATTCTCTGGGGAGTATTTTTTTTTTTTTTCAATCACATTCCCTGTAGATAGACTTTCAAATCCCAAGCCCCCTACCCCCCCCCCCCCCCCCCCCACCTCACCATTTTGTTGTAATTCAAGTAAATCAATTGTTGATTCCAAGTAAGGTTTTAAATACACTTTGGTGTAGATCAATGAGGAAAAAACAGGAAACTGTTTTTTGCAGGATAGAAAACATTGCATCTTAAATCAGAATACAAGTCATTTCAGTAGGTTCTTCAACTTATCCTTCAGGTGGGTAGGTGTTTAGGAGTCTGGATTCTCCATGGTTTACGACAAAGAACTCCTCCGAAGTAAGGCCGTACCGCTCAAGGGCTTCTTTGAGCTTTATTGGCGGGTCCAGATAGTGCTACAAGGGCAGACAGAAATTTTATCAGAGATTTTCTGGAGACAGTTGAAAGAAAGAGTGAACACCTTTAAATGACCCGGATTTCTGCACTGAATAGTTTAAAAAAAAAAAAAAGTTGGATAACAAACACTTGATCTTTGTGTCTTTTAGGCTGCATTCACATGAATGTATATCGGCTCGGTTTTCACGCCGAGCCGATATAAGTCGTCCTCATGTGCGGGGGTGGGGTGGGGGTGGAATGGAAGAGCCAGGAGCAGGAACTGAGCTCCCGCCCCCTCTCCACCCCCATTAGGCAGGGCTAATTCTCGCCACTTAGCTCCACCCCCGTCCCGCATCCTTTCATCGCAAATAGTGCAGAGGGGTGGAGAGGAGGCAGAGAGGGGGAGAGGGGGCTGGAGCTCAGTTCCTACTCCTGGCTCTCTAATCCCCCCCCCCCCCCCCCCCCCACTGCAGATGAGGACGACGTATATCAGCTCGGCGTGAAAACAGAGCCGATATACGTGAGTGTGAATGCAGGCCACAGGTGTATAGACACAAAGATCATTTTTGCATAAACTACTACTTTATACTAATCCCCATTAGTACCAATTAGTAGTGTGTGAGCTGCTGGGAGCTGTATTCCGGGAACAGACCACCTGCTGTTCTCTGAATAAATCCCCTTCGGGGCCAACAGCTGAGACAATGTAATCAGCTGTTTGAGCTCTCCCTGAGCAGAACA
Organism: Eleutherodactylus coqui; assembly: GCF_035609145.1. Lineage (NCBI taxonomy): Eukaryota > Metazoa > Chordata > Amphibia > Anura > Eleutherodactylidae > Eleutherodactylus > Eleutherodactylus coqui. The sequence continues at coordinate 175,855,545 of NC_089838.1, read as the reverse complement.
CAGCGTGCGGTCCTGCTTATCAGCTGTTCTGCCAAACAGTAGATTTCATGCTGAATTAAAATCCATCGGTCGGAAGAAAAGTGAAAGAAGAGCACATTTACATGCAACAATTATCGTTTAAAAAAAGAAAAAAAAAAAGACTTTTGAGCAATAATTGTTTCTCAATGGGCCTTTATTAAACAGACTCAGTAAACCTTCTCAGTGCAGGGAGTAAACCCTCGAATGTAATAACCTGTAGATCCCCTTTAGCAGCAATCACTTCCACCAAATCGTTGCTGTAGCTGCAAATATTTACACAACACTGGGAAGTTCTGGAGGACTTTCCTCTCTGCAAATGCATGCACAGCCTTCAAGTCATTCCACAGCATCTTGATACAGAGGCCGGCTTCACACTGGCGAGAAAATTGTGTGATGCGAGGGTGAGTGAAAACACAAATTATGAAACCAATGATTTTCAATGGTTCCCTTCTCATCTGCGGTGTTTTCACAAATGCAATGCTGTATATTAAAAAAAAAAAAAAAAAAAAAAAATGCAGCATGCTCTATGTTTTTGCAATATCGCCCATTGCTTTCAATGGGGCTGGCGGTAGCAGCACCGGCCCCAGGGAAAGCAATGGGAGAACTCCACGATCCTCTGCCACGGGGAAAGCTCTTTAGACGTGGCAGGGGTGAAGGGATTCCCCCCA
>NC_089838.1:174324131-174334131 GCF_035609145.1 Eleutherodactylus coqui | reverse complement strand
TGGTTTCTATAAAACGTTGGAAGGGTCTAATTCCTTTACAGTAACCCTATAGTTTCCCCAATATCACTAACTATCCTGCACATAGATCAAGTAGATCTTGTATCCTGCAGTCTTTGTAGAGGATGGCTAGCAGACTATGAAGCATTGTTCTGTTATGTAAGAAAGTGAAGGTAAATTTAGAACCTACATCATTTCAATGATTTATTGGTACATATTATCAGTGCAAGCAGCTAAAAATAAAGGAAACAATGGGAAAAAATTCAACTGCTCGGCTAAATATTTTATGGGCTGTGCAGGATGGTGATGCGGAATTATCTTGTATCGTGTTTTTACCTGACATTAAAGTGAGAAATACAGTGTCTGATGTGATCAACGGACAATGAAATCTTGGCTGAAAAAGATAGCATGTTCTCCAAATACTAGATGGCGACATTGATGTTTACGTAATCGTAGCTAATGAAAATAAAACAAAGTTTTACTATTTTGTCATTTGTAAAACTTTGGAATACAGAGGCAACTACCTTAATTTCTGACCTAAGTATTTTATTTCTATCCCTTATTAGGCATTAGGCCGCCTGCAGACGAGCGGGTCGGATCCGGCGGCGAGAATTCCCGCCGCGGGACCCGAGCGCCTGCAGAGATGAGCGCGTACTCACCCACGCCCGGTGGCCCCGGCTCTTTCATGTGCCGGCTGCCGGGCAGCCGGCGCATGCGCAGACTGGAGCCGGTGGCCGGGTGAGTGACATATCTGTGCGAGGCTCTGCGAGCCCCGCACAAAAATAGGACATGCCGCGGTTTGTTTGGCGCGGTTTGTTTGCCGCGCGGCCAAACCGCGTCCGTCTGCATAGGAGTGCGTACTGTAATGCACTCCTATGCAGGCTTTCAGTGGCGGAAATCCCGCGAGAAATCCCGCCACGGGATTTCCGCCCGTGTGCAGGCGGCCTTATAGTAGGATCTAAATAGACACCCAAGACACACTAACAACTGAATTAAGCAAAAATAATAAAAAAAACAAAAACACTTAGGCCAGCTGTCCACAGGCGATGTGAAGTCCCGCGGCAGATCTCCGCCGCCCGGGAGCAGGAGCCGCCGCCGATTCTTTGCCGGTCAGCCCTATCTGATATATAGGCTGGCCGCAGAGAATGGGGGCAATTCGCAGTATGCTGCGAATTGCATGCCAGAGAATCGCAATGATTCTCCGCTCATGGACAGGTGCTGGCTAGAGATGAGCGAGTATACTCGCTAAAGCACTACTCGCTCGAGTAATGTGCCTTAGCTGAGTATCTCCCCGCTCATTCCTAAAGATTCGGGGGGCCGGCAGGGAGCGGGGAACGGCGGGGGAGAACGGGGAGGAACGGAGGGGAGATCTCTCTCTCCCTCTCGATCCCCCCCGCAACTCACCTGTCAGCCGCGGCGGCCCCCGAATCTTTAGGGACGAGCGGGGAGATACTCGGCTAAGGCACATTACTCGAGCGAGTAGTGCCTTAGCGAAAATACTCGCTCATCTCTAGTCCTGGCGCTTTCCATAGCAATGGAAAGGCACCCTTAGGGCTCATGCCCACGAGCATCACAGGATACGCCGGCGGATTTACGCCATGGGAGTACTGCGATTTAAAAACAAAAAAGTGCCTGCTGGTGATGGCGGAATTCTGTGTTTTCCATTGATGCTATATTAATGGAGACCTCTCTCAGCATAAATCTGCAACAAATAGAACATGCTGTGATTTATTTCCTGCTGCGGAAATCCGCGGTAGAATTCTGTATGTGAGCATTGGCAGGCAGAACCCAATAGCTGTGGAATTCACGCACGGATCAGGAGCAACAGGGAAGAGTGTCAGGCATCGTTTACCCAACATTTGTCCCGTTTAAACCCACCTTAAGATAAGATGCTCCAGCATTATTTTACGAGGTATTAAAGAACTTACTATTAAAAAAACAACAACACGTCAGCTGACTGGTCCCCTTTAAGTATGCCTTAAAGGGGTTTTCCACATTGTCTAAAAATGGAGAGCGCAAGAAACAATTAAAGAACAAAAACGGATTTATAGTCACAACTGCAATCCCCAGTTGGTCCAACACTGCCAATCTAGTCTTAATTGCCAAGCTCTGCTTACTTTGGCTGCAGTGGTGACATTCTATATTCTATGCAAGCAGCGCTATTTTATTCCATAAATTCCAGCAAAATGCTGGATTGCCAGTCGGAAATCGTACGAACCCCCATTACAGTCAATGGAATGCTGCTGTTCAGTTCCATCGGAGGAGTGTGGCCAGGGGATGGCTTTTTCCGCACCTCTGTGAAGTCAGCACCCCATCTTTCAAAAAAGTTAATTTTTTTCATAAGTTCTGGATGCACCGTAAAGAGTTCTAGAGTTCCCAATTATTTTTAAAAATAGTTCTAGCGAATTAAGCAAAAAAAAATCAACAAATGTATCTGTGCGGTGCTAACTTCCAAAAATGATATTACTAAATCAGCGAGAACTTTGTAAATATTGGTTCTAGAGCCTCGAGCATTAAAGGGGTTGTCTCGAGGCAGCAAGTGGGGTTATACACTTCTGTATGGCCATATTAATGCACTTTGTAATATACATCGTGCATTAAATATGAGCCATACAGAAGTTATTCACTTACCTGCTCCGTTGCTAGCGTCCCCGTTGCCATGGTTCCGTCTAACTTCGGTGTCTTCTTGCTTTTTTAGACGCGCTTGCGCAGATGCATCTTCTCCCTTCGGCTGGTCTTGGAAGCATCGGCGTTTTGGCTCCGCCCCCTTTTCGCGTCATCGCGTAGCTCCGCCCCCGTCATGTGCCGATTCCAGCCAATCAGGAGGCTGGAACCGGCACACGTCATGGGGCGGAGCTACGCGATGATGCGTACAAGGGGGCGGAGCCAAAACGCCGATGCTTCCAAGACCAGCCGAAGGGAGAAGATGCATCTGCGCAAGCGCGTCTAAAAAAGCAAGAAGACACCGAAGTTAGACGGAACCATGGCAACGGGGACGCTAGCAACGGAGCAGGTAAGTGAATAACTTCTGTATGGCTCATATTTAATGCACGATGTATATTACAAAGTGCATTAATATGGCCATACAGAAGTGTATAACCCCACTTGCTGCCGCGAGACAACCCCTTTAAGAGTTTTCTTCAGAACTCTTGAGGTGCTACCCAGAACTCTTATAAAATCGCAGAATTTCCCCAAAAATTATTCACACATAACTTTTGAAATTTTTGTGATCCAGCATCTAAAAATCAGCGAGAACTTTGTTAATATTGGTTCTAGAGCTTCGAGCATTAAGAGTTTTCTTCAGAACTCTTGAGGTGCTACCCAGAACTCTTATAAAATCGCGGGATTTCCCAAAAAATTATTTACACGTAATAACTGAAATTATTTTGATCCGACATCTAAAAATCATCGAGAGCTTTGTACATTTTGGTTCTAGAGCTTCGAGCATTAAGAGTGTTCTTAAGAACTCTTGAGGTGCTACCCAGAACTCTTATAAAATCGCAGAATTTCCCCAAAAAGTATTTACACATAACTTTGAAATTTTTTTTAGCTATTATGTGTAAATAATTTTGGGGGAAATCCTGCGATTTTAGAAGAGTTCTGGGTAGCACCTCAAGAGTTCTGAAGAAAACTCCTAATGCTCGAAGCTCTAGAACCAAAATGTACAAAGTTCTCGCTGATTTTTAGATTCCGGATCACAAAAATTTCTCCCTCTCCCCCCCACTCCCCTCTGCAACCCCCCGCTCACCCACAGCGCCCCCGAGTACTTTTCACCCAAGTAGTGAAGTACTCGAAAATCGCGGTGCTCGATTGCGAAATCGGCCTTACCGAGTAAGTTCGCTCATCTCTACTCTAGAACCAATATTTACAACGTTCTCGCTGATTTTTAGATGCCGGATCAAAAAATTTTTAGTTATTATGTGTAAATAATTTTTTGGGAAATCCCATGATTTTATAAGAGTTCTGGGTAGCACCTCAAGAGTTCTGAAGAAAACTCTTAATGCTCGAGGCTCTAAAACCAATATTTACAAAGTTCTCGCTGATTTAGTAATATCATTTTTGGACGTTAGCACCGCAGAGATACATTTGTTGATTTTTTTGCTTAATTCGCTAGAACTATTTTTAAAATTAATTGGGAACTCTAGAACTCTTTGGGGTGCATTCAGAACTTATGAAAAAATTAACTTTTTTGAAAGATGGGGTGCTGACTTCACAGAGGTTTTTTCCGCTCTCTAAACAGAGCAAGAAAAAGAATTTGCCTATTGCTGATGTGACTGAGCCCTTCCACAGCTGGGAATTCACCCTTACTGATAATGATCATACAGCTCTTGCCACACAATTATAATAGAGAAGATCACAGCTCATCATTCGGACTTTATATTTATGGATAATTAAACTGCCCATCCAGCAGGTAGAAATGGTACAGCCTCTAGCTAAGGCTCAATGCACGTGGGTGTATTTGCATTGCAGAATCTGAAGCAGGCGTCTGTCTCCGGATTTCGCAGCAAATACTGCCGCCCATAGCATGCTATAGAAAATCGCATTTCCCTGCACACGAGCGGAAAACAATTGCAATTTTCTGTTCGCAGAGGGAAAAATCGCAGCATGCTCCATTTCGACGAGGATGGCTTCCATTGAAGTTAATGGAAGCTGCCCAATCCACAGCCCATATGCAGCTGTCACTGCGGACAGGTGGCGGAATCCGTGTCATCGCCTAGCGACGGCATCACCTGTACTGCGCATGTGCGCCAATTGGCACATCCGCATTACAAATGAAGAACACTGTGCACAGTTAAGCAGGGGTCCACAGCGGTCACTGGTTGGGCACTGGGTTGGATCCCGCTGCGGGATTCGACCCGATCGTGTGCATTCGACCTAAAGCTGTGTTGAAGTATCATGGCATTAATGTAAATCATAAATTTCAGCATCAAGATGATAAGCATCAGACATAAGGCTGCATTGCATGGAATTGACTGTAGAGGAGACCTCCAGAGTGTGACAGGCAATGAGATAAGGAATGGAAACATGTGTTTTTCACTGGAGTGGCCCTTTAAATAATGATTGTACAAAAAAAAATATATATATATAGTGAACATTTCGGCAACATAAACGATGAGCTCATCGCTCAGTGTAAATAGCGGCCCCTCAGTACTGAACAGCCGCTGTATTAAAGGTGTTGTCTCGCGAAAGCAAGTGGGGTCATACACTTCTGTATGGCCATATTAATGCACTTTGTAATATACATCGTGCATTAATTATGAGCCATACAGAAGTTATTCACTTACCTGCTCCGTTGCTAGCGTCCCCGTCGCCATGGATCCGTCTAAATTCGCTGTCTTCTGGCGTTTTTAGACGCGCTTGCGCAGTCCGGTCTTCTGCCTGGTGAATGGGGCCGCTCGTGCCGGAGAGCTGGTCCCGCGTCGTCATCGTAGCTCCGCCCCGTCACGTGTGCCGATTCCAGCCAATCAGGAGGCTGGAATCGGCAATGGACCGCACAGAGCCCACGGTGCACCATGGGAGAAGACCCGCGGTGCATCGTGGGTGAAGATCCCGGCGGCCATCTTGGTGAAGGAAGAAGAAGGAAGACGTCGCAGAGCGGGGACTCGGGTAAGTAATGAATTTTTTATTTTTTTTAAACACATCCTTTGGGGTTGTCCTGCGCCGAACGGGGGGCCTATTGAAAAAAAACAAAACCCCGTTTCGGCGCGAGACAACCCCTTTAAGTGAATAGAGAGGGGCAGGGGAGCGAGAGGAGAGAAATCTCCTGCACTGCCCCGCCCCCTGCTGGCCGCTCTGTGAGCAAGCCAGCGATAGTAGCTCCCATGTGACAGCACAGGAGCAAGGACGAGTGTCGGACAACGTAAATGGACCCTTAGCGTTCTGTGTTTCATTGGCACTGCTATACAGATAGTTCAAGTGTCAAAACAACTCCTTGAGAAATCTTCTGCCAAATCCCTGAATAAAGTCTATAGGGGTGGAAGCTTAGAGATTTCCCCAGTGAGGGTATCACCAAATTATCTCTATTCTCAAGTATGTATTCTAAGGGCTCCTACCCACCTTTTTTTTTTTTTTTTTTAAACGCTGCGATATCGCTGCGTTTTTTTTAATGCGGCTGTCAATCGGACTTTCTAATGTTAAAAACGCATTGCACAAAAATCGCAAAGCACAAATTTGCGATGCGTTTTTAACATTAGAAAGTCCCATTGACATTCGTGCTAAAAAAACGCAGTGTTAAAAAAACGCAAGTGGGTAGGAGCCCTTAAGGGCGGTATTACATAGGCACTAGTGGCCGTCGCTAGTGCTCATGCTTTAGAGCCAATTGCTGGTCTGAACTTGCAAGTCCAGGTGCAACCTGCTAATCAGCTCTAAATCACATTTGTTTTGACGAGCTTGTTTAAAGGCATCCTAAGAGGACTGGACAAGGCTGGGACCCCTAATGAATATTCATGATGAGTGATTATACTCAAGAAACCGATAATATTCAAAAGGAGGACCATACAAGACAAGACAATTAAAGACCATAATCATTCCCGATGTACAAGATAGCATACCATTGTAAAATACATGATGTACAGCTAAAAACAGAATTATGGTGACAGATGCCTAAACTAATGTTCTACAGTATGTATATATATATATATATATATATATATATATATACACTGCAAAAGGACAATCAATAACATAATGCAACTGTGTACACTAATTAATAAAGGCATCTAAATAAATTGGAGGGAGCATGTAAGGATGAACTGAACACCATAAACCTTCAATGAGATCTCGCAGTTTAGTAGCTATGACAACAGGCCGAGCCAATCACACAGATCAACTATATGTCACCACTTGAATCCTCTGGCTGCAACAGAATAGGACTTGAACTAGAACCAATACATTGCTGAAAATAATTCTAGGGTAAGCCGTCTGCAAGGCTCCCTGTGTGGAAAGGATTCGTTTTTTCCTGTACATTTTCATATAACGGCATAGCATACACTGTCTGGATTCATTACATAAAACCATTCAAACAGCAACCGCCGGTATATACTATAAAACCGCTTTAGACCAGACTACAATGCAACTGTGTAGCACTGCCATAGACACATGGTCATGTAATGCATGGAGGCTCACGTTAGTTTGGGGTTTCCATCTGGAGGGCAGGAAAACCAACACTATAAACTGTTGTACATATGTGACAAGGACTGTTGTGTAAGCCCGAGTGTGTCATCTGTCCGTAAGAGATCATATTAGGCATCTGGAAGCGGCTGTCATCACAAACCTCACTGACGAGCATCTACACACAGACATGTCTAAACACTACTTGTTCGGCAGACATTCTTTACAGCGCACATTAGGGAGATCAAAGGCAAAAAATGTACATAGTAAGCAGCGACCTAAAATTTGGCACTCACTGATTTTTTTTTTGACTGTCGTAAGCAAGTTTTTAAATATTTTTATTTATTTTTCAACTAATACAAATGATCAATCAGCACACTGCGCTTTTTGGTCCTATAGAAAACCTGAAGTCAAACGGAAAGGATTCAAATGGAAACAATTGGGGTTTTTTTTTCCTATTATTGATTTCAATGGGAAAAAATGGATCAGTTTACATTTAGTTACCATGTTCCAAATACAAAATCGAGAAGCAGACAGCCCTGATGGAGGCCAATCACAGATGCAAACACCAGAAAGGGAACATTTCAGTAAGGTCGGCCTCACTCGGCCAGATTTGTATTGTGGATTCAGCAAGCGTATGATCCGTGGTAATAGGCGGGTCAATCAAATGCATTTACTTACGCATTCCCGATCACATTAGTGTGTCGGAATTGAGTAATCCGTGAGTAGAAAATCAAGGCAGCATGTTCTATTTTACTATTTTATTGTGCCCCATGGTCGCAGATATACCCTCAGCCCATACGCAATACATTGCGTATGGGCGGGGGTATCGGCATCTTCACTAAGCAACAGTGCAGCAAATACAAAAAAACTGAGAAAACAGGTGTTCTGCGCATTACTGCCTGTGTGAGTACATGGTCATGCACAGTACAAATTCACAGCCATACACAGGGTCACGGCCGGGCCTGCAGTGAATTCTGCTAATGGCCATGTGAGCCCGGCCTAAGGGAAAAAAACATCCATCCAAACTTCTCCCGTAACCTACCTATAGGTTTCTGCAGGTATGATAGAAGAGTCTCCTATATTTGACAGGCTAAAGAGGTATTCCAGGCAGCACCCACTGCTAGTGCCGGGATACATCAGGGTCGGAGCGGAAACCACAGCTCCAACCCCTGCGTAGCGGCCAGCATTTGTATTTGCAGGCACAGCTCTCATTGAAATCAATGGGAGCTGTGCCCGGTGACGTCCCATAAACATACTTACTGGCGGCAGTGGTCACGTGAATCAACAACCCAAGTGACTGCTGCAGCGCTTGTAAACAGAAGGCCAGAGTGCTGCAAGCGGAGACAAGGTAACATCATGGTAGCAGCGGGTAAGTATTGTGTTTAATTTTCTTATGTTCTCTGCATCCCCACTGCCTCCAATTACTCAGAAAACCCCTTTAAGACTCGACTTCCTTACATTTTTCTCTGATCAAAGTATCCTTCCTTAGAAATATTTATTTATTTGCCTAAATAAATCCGTATTCATCCAAACCAGATTTAGTTAATTCCAAAATGTCAACAAGGTAAGTACGGCTCTATTTATTATTTTAGTATAGTCAGGTCTATTAAAGGGATGTTGCCTGGTAACCAGATAACCCCTTTAAATTCCCCGCATATCAATTTCCGCTGTGCATTTTCACCCTCTGCAATTATAAACGGGTCAAATCTGCAGCAAATCCACATCCACTGGCGGCCTATGGCAGATTTTTTTGCTGTGTACATACCCAGCCTCGAGCTGGCCATACCCTAGAGATTTGTAATGGCCAAAAAGCCAACTCAGACCATTTTCTCCCAATTTCTAATGCTTTTTTGTGACACAAATGAACACTACAGATGCTGGCTGAAGGCACATATTGATGGAAAGTATCTTTGTGTTTCTGATTTCATATATAATGTTACTGCTAGGGAAGAGCACTGTCCCTAACAGAAGCACTATACCGCACCCTACTGCTCCAAGGGACTCCATTGTGCTGCCATACAGACTCAATGTACACAGTTTTGACTTGAACTTGAGACTTATGATCTCCCATTATATAAAAGTCCTTTGGTAGCCCAATACAAGTGATGCAAGTACCATTTTTTCACAACTGTGCACCACAATATCCGCATAGCTGCTTCTTTTGTTTCCTGTTATTGCAACAACGTATGTAGTACAGAAGGCTTTAATGATAAAAAGTTATCTTACAGCACCACTATGCATAGCATATAAATAAATGCAATAACAATCAATCATGTTTTTTCTGTATTAAACATATGATATACATGACAAGGCAACACAGATAACACGTGTGCTAATGTTTCCATCGCTCAGGTCCAACATAGGAGCCAGACAACAAGGAATGTGCCCAATGGGCCCTATTAATTTTAATGGGTCAGAAAGACTGCTGTTTCATCGGCCATAATTTTCCTTACAAAATAGTGCAGCATGCTGGGTTCTATGCTGGATCTGCGCTGGAGACCAAGATGGAACCTCTGATGCAGGTGTGATCATCACCAACAAGTACACTCAGCAAAGATGCTCATTTTTAAAGCCGATGAGCAGAGTCAATAAGATGGCTCAATATCATTTTTATCCGAGTACGCAGCAACCCCAGAAGGCAAAGATTTGTGATTGGATAGCTAGTTCACCTATAACTACACGTTGCTCCCATAGTGCATAAAAATGGATTGCACTATAGATCACAAGATTATGATCAATATATTCTGATTATTGATACATCAGTCTGTTTCAAACAGGCGACAAGCTTTGTAGTTTCACAACAGGGTGAAATTTGATGCTAGATTGCCTCTTCACAATATATACATATGTTTCCAGGTAACGGGTGCCTGCACTTGTGTGCTAAGTGATT